>NW_028226394.1:0-43482 GCF_052327205.1 Somniosus microcephalus | reverse complement strand
AACTGAACATGATAATACACCCCTAGAAATGTATAACTGGACCTGATATACACCCCTAGAAATGTATAACTGAACCTGATAATACACCCCTAGAAATGTATAACTGGACCTGATATACACCGCTAGAAATGTTTAACTGGGACCTGATAATATAGACTAGAAATGTATAACTGAACCTGATAATACACCCCTAGAAATGTATAACTGAACATGATAATACACCCCTAGAAATGTATAACTGAACATGATAATACACCCCGAGAAATGCATAACTGAACATGATAATACACCCCCAGAAATGTATAACTGAACCTAATACACCCCCAGAAATGTATAACTGAACATGATAATACACACCTAGAAATGTATAACTGAACATGATAAGACACCCCGAAAAATGTATAACTGAACATGATAATACACCCCTAGAAATGTATAACTGAACCTGATAATACACCCTAGAAATGTATAACTGAACATGATAATACACCCCTAGAAATGTATAACTGAACCTGATAACACACCCCTAGAAATGTATAACTGGACCTGATATACACCCCTAGAAATGTATAACTGAACCTGATAATACACCCCTAGAAATGTATAACTGGACCTGATATACACCCCTAGAAATGTATAACTGGAGCTGATAATACACACTAGAAATGTTTAACATAACCTGATAATATACCCCTAGAAATGTATAACTGAACATGATAATACACCCCTTGAAATGTATAACTGGACCTGATATACACCCCTTGAAATGTATAACTGAACCTGATACTACACCCCTAGAAATGTATAAGTGAACCTGATAATACACCCCCAGTAATGTATAACTGAACATGATAATACACCCCTAGAAATGTATAACTGAACATGATAATACACCCCTAGAAATGTATAACTGAACCTGATAATACACCCCTAGAAATGTATAACTGAACATGATAATACACCCCTTGAAATGTATAACTGAACCTGATAATACACCCCTAGAAATGTATAACTGGACCTGATATACACCACTAGAAATGTATAACTGAACATGATAATACACCCCTAGAAATGTATAACTGGACCTGATATACACCCCTAGAAATGTATAACTGAACCTGATAATACACCCCTAGAAATGTATAACTGGACCTGATATACACCGCTAGAAATGTTTAACTGGACCTGATAATATACACTAGAAATGTATAACTGAACCTGATAATACACCCTAGAAATGTATAACTGAACATGATAATACACCCCTAGAAATGTATAACTCAACATGATAATACACCCCGAGAAATGTATAACTGAACATGATAATACACCCCCAGAAATGTATAACTGAACCTAATACACCCCAGAAATGTATAACTGAACATGATAATACACCCTAGAATGTATAACTGAACCTGATAATACACCCTTGAAATGTATCACTGAACCTGATACTACACCCCTAGAAATGTATAAGTGAACCTGATAATACACCCCTAGTAATGTATAACTGAACATGATAATACACCCCAAGAAATGTATAACTGAACATGATAATACACACCTAGAAATGTATAACTGAACCTGATAATACACCCCTAGAAATGTATAACTGAACATGATAACACACCCCTAGAAATGTATAACTGAACATGATAATACACCCCTAGAAATGTTATCACTGAACATGATAATACACCCCTAGAAATGTATAACTAAACATGATAATACACCCCTAGAAATGTATAACTGAACATGATAATACACCTCTAGAAATGTGTAACTGAACATGATAATACACCCCTCGAAATGTATAGCTGAATATGATAATACACCCCTAGAAATGTACAGCTGAACATGATAATACACCCCTAGAAATGTATAACTGAACCTGATAATACACCACTAGAAATGTATAACTGAACATGAAAATACACCCATAGAAATGTATAACTGAACCTGATAATACACCCCTAGAAATGTATAACTGAACCTGATAATACACCCCTAGAAATGTATAACTGAACCTGATAATACACCCTAGAAATGTAGAACTGAACGTGATAATACACCCCCAGTAATGTATAACTGAACATGATAATACACCCCTAGAAATGTATAACTGAACATGATAATACACCCCTAGAAATGTATAACTGAACCTGATAATACACCCCTAGAAATGTATAACTGAACATGATAATACACCCCCTTGAAATGTATAACTGAACCTGATAATACACCCCTAGAAATGTATAACTGGACCTGATATACACAACTAGAAATGTATAACTGAACATGATAATACACCCCTAGAAATGTATAACTGGACCTGATATACACCCCTAGAAATGTATAACTGAACCTGATAATACACCCTAGAAATGTATAACTGGACCTGATATACACCGCTAGAAATGTTTAACTGGACCTGATAATATACACTAGAAATGTATAACTGAACCTGATAATACACCCCTAGAAATGTATAACTGAACATGATAATACACCCCTAGAAATGTATAACTCAACATGATAATACACCCCGAGAAATGTATAACTGAACATGATAATACACCCCCAGAAATGTATAACTGAACCTAATACACCCCCAGAAATGTATAACTGAACATGATAATACACCCCTAGAAATGTATAACTGAACCTGATAATACACCCCTTGAAATGTATAACTGGACCTGATATACACCCCTTGAAATGTATAACTGAACCTGATACTACACCCCTAGAAATGTATAAGTGAACCTGATAATACACCCCTAGTAATGTATAACTGAACATGATAATACACCCCAAGAAATGTATAACTGAACATGATAATACACACCTAGAAATGTATAACTGAACCTGATAATACACCCCTAGAAATGTATAACTGAACATGATAACACACCCCTAGAAATGTACAACTGAACATGATAATACACCCCTAGAAATGTATCACTGAACATGATAATACACCACTAGAAATGTATAACTGAACATGAAAATACACCCATAGAAATGTATAACTGAACCTGATAATACACCCCTAGAAATGTATAACTGAACCTGATAATACACCCCTAGAAATGTATAACTGAACCTGATAAAACACCCCTAGAAATGTAGAACTGAACGTGATAATACACCCCTAGAAATGTATAACTGAACATGATAATACACCCCTAGAAATGTATAACTGAACATGATAATACACCCCTAGAAATGTATAACTGAACCTGATAATACACCCCTAGAAATGTATAACTGAACATGATAATACACCCCTAGAAATGTATAACTGAACCTGATAATACACCCCTAGAAATGTATAACTGAACATGATAATACACCCCTAGAAATGGATAACTGAACATGATAAGACACCCCGAGAAATGTATAACTGAACATGATAATACACCCCTAGAAATGTATAACTGAACCTGATAATACGCCCCTAGAAATGTATAACTGAACATGATAATACACCCCTAGAAATGTATAACTGAACCTGATAATACACCCCTAGAAATGTATAACTGGACCTGATATACACCCCTAGAAATGTATAACTGAACCTGATAATACACCCCTAGAAATGTATAACTGGACCTGATATACACCCCTAGAAATGTATAACTGGAGCTGATAATACACCACTAGAAATGTATAACATAACCTGATAATACACCCCTAGAAATGTATAACTGAACATGATCATACACCCCTAGAATTGTATAACTGAACATGATAATACACCGCTAGAAATGTATAACTGAACATGATAATACACCCCGAGAAATGTATAACTGAACCTGATAATACACCCCTGGAGATGTATAACTAAACATGATAATACACCCTCAGAAATGTATAACTGAACATGATAATACACCCCTAGAAATGTATAACTGAAACTGATAATACACCCCTAGAAATGTATAACTGAACCTGATAATACACCCCTATAAATGTACAACTGAACCTGATAATAAACCCCTAGAAATGTATAACTGAACCTGATAATACACCCCTAGAAATGTATAACTGGACCTGAAAATACACCCCTAGAAATGTATAACTGAACATGATAATACACCCCTAGAAATGTATAACTGAACCTGATAATACACCCCTAGAAATGTATAACTGAACATGATAATACACGCCTAGAAATGTATAACTGAACATGATAATACACCCGAGAAATGTATAAATGAACCTGATAATACACCCCTAGAAATGTATAACTGAACATAATAATACACACCTTGAAATGTATAACAGGACCTGATATACACCCCTTGAAATGTATAACTGAACCTGATACTACACCCCTAGAAATGTATAAGTGAACCTGATAATACACCCCCAGTAATGTATAACTGAACATGATAATACACCCCTAGAAATGTATAACTGAACATGATAATACACCCCTAGAAATGTATAACTGAACCTGATAATACCCCCCTAGAAATGTATAACTGAACATGATAATACACCCCTAGAAATGTATAACTGAACCTGATAATACACCCCTAGAAATGTATAACTGAACATGATAATACACCCCTAGAAATGTATAACTGAACCTGATAATACACCCCTAGAAATGTATAACTAAACATGATAATACACCCCTAGAAATGTATAACTGAACATGATAATACACCCCTAGAAATGTATAACTGAACCTGATAATACACCCCTAGAAATGTATAACTGAACCTGATAATACACCCCTTGATATGTATAACTGAACATGATAATACACCCCTAGAAATGTATAACTAAACATGATAATACACCCCTAGAAATGTATAACTGAACATGATAATACACCCCTTGAAATGTATAACTGGACCTGATATACACCCCTAGAAATGCATAACTGAACCTGATAGTACACCCCTAGAAATGTATAAGTGAACCTGATAATACACCCCTAGTAATGTATAACTGAACATGATCGTACACCCCAAGAAATGTGTAACTGAACAGGATAAGACACCCCTAGAAATGTATAACTGAACCTGATAATACACCCCTAGAAATGTATAACTGAACATGATAAAACACCCCTAGAAATGTATAACTGAACCTGATAATACACCCCTAGAAATGGATAACTGAACATGATAATACACCCCTAGAAATGTATACCTGAACATGATAATACACCCCTAGAAATGTATAACTGAACCTGATAATACACCACTAGAAATGTATAACTGAACATGATAATACACCCCTAGAAATGTATAACTGAACATGATAATACACCCCTGGAAATGTATTACTGAACATGATAATACACCCCTAGAAATGTATAACTGCACCTGATAATACACCCCTAGAAATGTATAACTGAGCATGATAATACACCCCGAGAAATGTATAACTGAAGCTGATAAAACACCCCTAGAAATGTATAACTGGACCTGATATACACCCCTAGAAATGTATAACTGAACATGATAATACACCCCTAGAAATGTATCACTGAACATGATTATACACCCCTAGAAATGTATAACTAAACAGGATAATACACCCATAGAAATGTATAACTGAACATGATAATACACCTCTAGAAATGTGTAACTGAACATGATAATACACCCTAGAAATGTATAGCTGAACATGATAATACACCCTAGAAATGTATAACTGGACCTGATATACACCACTAGAAATGTATAACTGAACATGATAATACACCCCTAGAAATGTATAACTGACTGATATACCACCCCTAGAAATGTATAACTGAACCTGATAATACACCCCTAGAAATGTATAACTGGACCTGATATACACCGCTAGAAATGTTTAACTGGACCTGATAATATACACTAGAAATGTATAACTGAACCTGATAATACACCCCTAGAAATGTATAACTGAACATGATAATACACCCCTAGAAATGTATAACTCAACATGATAATACACCCCGAGAAATGTATAACTGAACATGATAATACACCCCCAGAAATGTATAACTGAACCTAATACACCCCCAGAAAATGTATAACTGAACATGATAATACACCCCTAGAAATGTATAACTGAACCTGATAATACACCCCTTGAAATGTATAACTGGACCTGATATACACCCCTAGAAATGTATAACTGAACCTGATACTACACCCCTAGAAATGTATAAGTGAACCTGATAATACACCCCTAGTAATGTATAACTGAACATGGATAATACACCCCAAGAAATGTATAACTGAACATGATAATACACACCTAGAAATGTATAACTGAACCTGATAATACACCCCTAGAATGTATAACTGAACATGATAACACACCCTAGAAATGTATAACTGAACATGATAATACACCCCTAGAAATGTATCACTGAACATGATAATACACCCCTAGAAATGTATAACTAAACATGATAATACACCCCTAGAAATGTATAACTGAACATGATAATACACCCTCTAGAAATGTGTAACTGAACATGATAATACACCCCTCGAAATGTATAGCTGAATATGATAATACACCCCTAGAAATGTACAGCTGAACATGATAATACGCCCCTAGAAATGTATAACTGAACCTGATAATACACCACTAGAAATGTATAACTGAACATGAAAATACACCCATAGAAATGTATAACTGAACCTGATAATACACCCCTAGAAATGTATAACGAACCTGATAATACACCCCTAGAAATGTATAACTGAACCTGATAATACACCCCTAGAAATGTAGAACTGAACGTGATAATACACCCCCAGTAATGTATAACTGAACATGATAATACACCCCTAGAAATGTATAACTGAACATGATAATACACCCCTAGAAATGTATAACTGAACCTGATAATACACCCCTAGAAATGTATAACTGAACATGATAATACACCTTGAAATGTATAACTGAACCTGATAATACACCCCTAGAAATGTATAACTGGACCTGATATACACAACTAGAAATGTATAACTGAACATGATAATACACCCCTAGAAATGTATAACTGGACCTGATATACACCCCTAGAAATGTATAACTGAACCTGATAATACACCCCTAGAAATGTATAACTGGACCTGATATACACCGCTAGAAATGTTTAACTGGACCTGATAATATACACTAGAAATGTATAACTGAACCTGATAATACACCCCTAGAAATGTATAACTGAACATGATAATACACCCCTAGAAATGTATAACTCAACATGATAATACACCCCGAGAAATGTATAACTGAACATGATAATACACCCCCAGAAATGTATAACTGAACCTAATACACCCCCAGAAATGTATAACTGAACATGATAATACACCCCTAGAAATGTATAACTGAACCCGATCATACACCCCTAGAAATGTATAACTGAACATGATAATACACCCCTAGAATTGTATAACTGAACATGATAATACACCCCTAGAAATGTATAACTGAACCTGATAATACACCCCTAGAAATGTATAACTGAACATGATAATACACCCCTAGAAATGTATAACTGAACCTGATAATACACCCCTAGAATTGTATAACTGAACCTGATAATACACCCTAGAAATGTATAACTGAACATGATAATACACCCCTAGAATTGTATAACTGAACCTGATAATACACCCCTAGAAATGTATAACTGGACCTGATAATACACCCCTAGAATGTATAACTGAACATGATAATACACCCCTAGAAATGTATAACTGAACCTGATAATACACCCCTAGAAATGTATAACTGAACCTGATAATACTCCCCTTGAAATGTATAACTGAAAATGATAATACACCCCTGGAAATGTATAACTGAACATGATAATACACGCCAGAAATGTAAAACTGAACCTGATAAAACACCCCTAGAAATGTATAACTGAACATGATAATACACCCCTTGAAATGTATAACTGGACCTGATATACACCCCTTGAAATGTATAACTGAACCTGATACTACACCCCTAGAAATGTATAAGTGAACCTGATAATACACCCCTAGTAATGTATAACTGAACATGATAATACACCCCTAGAAATGTATAACTGAACATGATAATACACCCCTAGAAATGAATAACTGAACCTGATAATACACCCCTAGAAGTGTATAACTGAACATGATAATACACCCCTAGAAATGTATAACTGAACCTGATAATACACCCCTAGAAATGTATAACTGAACATGATAATACACCCCTAGAAATGTATAACTGAACATGATAATACACCCCGAGAAATGTATAACTGAACATGATAATACACCCCCAGAAATGTATAACTGAACCTGATAATACACCCCTAGAAATGTATAACTGAACATGATAATACACCCCTAGAAATGAATAACTGAAGCTGATAATACACCCCTAGAAATGTATAACTGGACCTGATATACACCCTCAGAAATGTATAACTGAACCTGATAATACACCCCTAGAAATGTATAACTGGACCTGATATACACCGCTAGAAATGTATAACTGGATCTGATAATACACCACTAGAAATGTATAACTGAACATGATAATACACCCCTAGAATTGTATAACTGAACATGATAATACACCCCTAGAAATGTATAACTGAACATGATAATACACCCCTAGAAATGTACAACTGAACCTGATAATACACCCCTAGAAATGTATAACTAAACATGATAATACACCCCTAGAAATGTATAACTGAACATGATAATACACCCCTAGAAATGTATAACTGGACCTGATATACACCCCTAGAAATGTATAACTGAACATGATAATACACCCCCAGAAATGTATAACTGAACCTGATAATACACCCTAGAAATGTATAACTGAACATGATAATACACCCCTAGAAATGAATAACTGAAGCTGATAATACACCCCTAGAAATGTATAACTGACCTGATATACACCCTCAGAAATGTATAACTGAACCTTGATAATACACCCCTAGAAATGTATAACTGAACATGATAATACACCCCTAGAAATGTATACTGAAACTGATAATACACCCCTTGAAATGTATAACTGAACCTGATAATACACCCCTGGAAATGTATAACTGAACCTGATAATAAACCCCTAGAAATGTATAACTGAACCTGATAATACACCCTAGAAATGTATAACTGAACATGATAATACACCCTAGAAATGTATACTGAACCTGATATACACCACTAGAAATGTATAACTGAACATGATAATACACCCCCAGAAATGTATAACTGAACCTGATAATACACCCCTAGAAATGTATAACTGAACATGATAATACACCCCTAGAAATGAATAACTGAAGCTGATAATACACCCCTAGAAATGTATAACTGGACCTGATATACACCCTCAGAAATGTATAACTGAACCTGATAATACACCCCTAGAAATGTATAACTGAACATGATAATACACCCCTAGAAATGTATAACTGAACATGATAATACACCCCTAGAAATGTATAACTGAACCTGATATACACCACTAGAAATGTATAACTGAACATGATAATACACCCCTAGAAATGTATAACTGGACCTGATATACACCCCTAGAAATGTATAGCTGAACCTGATAATACACCCCTAGAAATGTATAACTAGACCTGATATACACCGCTGGAAATGTTTAACTGGACCTGATAATATACACTAGAAATGTATAACTGAACCTGATAATACACCCCTAGAAATGTATAACTGAACATGATAATACACGCTAGAAATGTATAACTGAACATGATAATACACCCCGAGAAATGTATAACTGAACATGATAATACACCCCCAGAAATGTATAACTGAACCTGATAATACACCCCTAGAAATGTATAACTGAACATGATAATACACCCCTAGAAATTTATAACTGAACCTGATAATACACCCTAGAAATGTATAACTGGACCTGATATACACCCCGAGAAATGTATAACTGAACCTGATAATACACCCCTAGAAATGTATAACTGGACCTGATATACACCGCTAGAAATGTATAACTGGAGCTGATAATACACCACTAGAAATGTATAACATAACCTGATAATACACCCCTAGAAATGTATAACTGAACCTGATAATACACCCCTGGAAATGTATAACTGAACATGATAATACACCCCTAGAATTGTACAACTGAACATGATAATACACCCCTAGAAATGTATAACTGAACATGATAATACACCCCTAGAAATGTATAACTGAACCTGATAATACACCCCTAGAAATGTATAAACTAAACATGATAATACACCCCTAGAAATGTATAACTGAACATGATAATACACCCCTAGAAATGTATAACTGAACCTGATAATACACCCCTAGAAATGTATAACTGAACCTGATAATACACCCCTTGATATGTACAACTGAACATGATAATACACCCCTAGAAATGTACAACTAAACATGATAATACACCCCTAGAAATGTATAACTGAACATGATAATACACCCCTTGAAATGTATAACTGAACATGATAATACACCCTAGAAATGTATAACTGAACCTGATAATACACCCCTTGATATGTATAACTGAACATGATAATACACCCTAGAAAGGTATAACTGAACATGATAATACACCCCTAGGAATGTATAACTGAACCTGATACTACACCCCTAGAAATGTATAAGTGAACCTGATAATACACCCCTAGTAATGTATAACTGAACATGATAGCACACCCCAAGAAATGTATAACTGAACAGGATAAGACACCCTAGAAATGTATAACTGAACCTGATAATACACCCCTAGAAATGTATAACTGAACATGATAACACACCCCTAGAAATGTATAACTGAACCTGATAATACACCCCGAGAAATGTATAACTGAACATGATAATACACCCCTAGAAATGTATAACTGAACATGATAATACACCCCTAGAAATGTATAACTGAACCTGATAATACACCACTAGAAATGTATAACTGAACATGATAATACACCCCTAGAAATGTATAACTGAATATGATAATACACCCCTAGAAATGTATTACTGAACATGATAATACACCCCTAGAAATGTATAACTGAACCTGATAATACACCCCTAGAAATGTATAACTGAGCATGATAATACACCCCTAGAAATGTATAACTGAAGCTGATAAAACACCCCTAGAAATGTATAACTGAACATGATAATACACCCCTAGAAATGTATAGCTGAACATGATAATACACCCCTAGAAATGTATAGCTGAACATGATAATACACCCCTAGAAATGTATAACTGAACCTGATAATACACCACTAGAAATGTATAACTGAACATGAAAATACACCCATAGAAATGTATAACTGAACCTGATAATACACCCCTAGAAATGTATAACTGAACCTGATAATACACCACTAGAAATGTATAACTGAACCTGATAATACACCCCTAGAAATGTAGAACTGAACCTGATAATACACCCCTAGAAATGTATAACTGAACATGATAATACACCCCTAGAAATGTATAACTGAACATGATAATACACCCCGAGAAATGTATAACTGAACCTGATAATAAACCCCTAGAGATGTACAACTAAACATGATAATACACCCTCAGAAATGTATAACTGAACATGATAATACACCCCTAGAAATGTATAACTGAAACTGATAATACACCCCTAGAAATGTATAACTGAACCTGATAATACACCCCTATAAATGTACAACTGAACCTGATAATAAACCCCTAGAAATGTATCACTGAACCTGATAATACACCCCTAGAAATGTATAACTGGACCTGAAAATACACCCCTAGAAATGTATAACTGAACATGATAATACACCCCTAGAAATGTATAACTGAACCTGATAATACACCCCTAGAAATGTATAACTGAACCTGATAATACACGCCTAGAAATGTATAACTGAACATGATAATACACCCGAGAAATGTATAAATGAACCTGATAATACACCCCTAGAAATGTATAACTGAACATAATAATACACCCCTTGAAATGTATAACTGGACCTGATATACACCCCTTGAAATGGATAACTGAACCTGATACTACACCCCTAGAAATGTATAAGTGAACCTGATAATACACCCCCAGTAATGTATAACTGAACATGATAATACACCCCTAGAAATGTATAACTGAACATGATAATACACCCCTAGAAATGTATAACTGAAACTGATAATACCCCCCTAGAAATGTATAACTGAACATGATAATACACCCCTAGAAATGTATAACTGAACCTGATAATACACCCCTAGAAATGTATAACTGAACATGATAATACACCCCTAGAAATGTATAACTGAACCTGATAATACACCCCTAGAAATGTATAACTGAACCTGATAATACACCCCTAGAAATGTATAACTGAACATGATAATACACCCCTTGATATGTATAACTGAACATGATAATACACCCCTAGAAATGTATAACTAAACATGATAATACACCCCTAGAAATGTATAACTGAACATGATAATACACCCCTTGAAATGTATAACAGGACCTGATAAACACCCCTAGAAATGTATAACTGAACCTGATAGTACACCCCTAGAAATGTATAAGTGAACCTGATAATACACCCCTAGTAATGTATAACTGAACATGATAGTACACCCCAAGAAATGTATAACTGAACAGGATAAGACACCCCTAGAAATGTATAACTGAACCTGATAATACACCCCTAGAAATGTATAACTGAACATGATAACACACCCCTAGAAATGTATAACTGAACCTGATAATACACCCCTAGAAATGTATAACTGAACATGATAATACACCCCTAGAAATGTATAACTGAACATGATAATACACCCCTAGAAATGTATAACTGAACCTGATAATACACCACTAGAAATGTATAACTGAACATGATAATACACCCCTAGAAATGTATAACTGAACATGATAATACACCCCTAGAAATGTATTACTGAACATGATAATACACCCCTAGAAATGTATAACTGCACCTGATAATACACCCCTAGAAATGTATAACTGAGCATGATAATACACCCCTAGAAATGTATAACTGAAGCTGATAAATCACCCCTAGAAATGTATAACTGGACCTGATATACACCCCTAGAAATGTATAACTGAACATGATAATACACCCCTAGAAATGTATCACTGAACATGATAATACACCCCTAGAAATGTATAACTAAACATGATAATACACCCCTAGAAATGTATAACTGAACATGATAATACACCTCTAGAAATGTGTAACTGAACATGATAATACACCCCTAGAAATGTATAGCTGAACATGATAATACACCCCTAGAAATGTATAGCTGAACATGATAATACACCCCTAGAAATGTATAACTGAACCTGATAATACACCACTAGAAATGTATAACTGAACATGAAAATACACCCATAGAAATGTATAACTGAACCTGATAATACACCCCGAGAAATGTATAACTGAACCTGATAATACACCACTAGAAATGTATAACTGAACCTGATAATACACCCCTAGAAATGTAGAACTGAACCTGATAATACACCCCTAGAAATGTATAACTGAACATGATAATACACCCCTAGAAATGGATAACTGAACATGATAATACACCCATAGAAATGTATAACTGAACCTGATAATACACCCCGAGAAATGTATTACTGAACATGATAATACACCCCTAGAAATGTATAACTGAACCTGATAATACACCCCTAGAAATGTATAACTGAACATGATAATACACCCCTAGAAATGTATAACTGAACATGATAAGACACCCCGAGAAATGTATAACTGAACATGATAATACACCCCTAGAAATGTATAACTGAACCTGATAATACACCCCTAGAAATGTATAACTGAACATGATAATACACCCCTAGAAATGTATAACTGAACCTGATAATACACCCCTAGAAATGTATAACTGGACCTGATATACACCCCTAGAAATGTATAACTGAACCTGATAATACACCCCTAGAAATGTATAACTGGACCTGATATACACCCCTAGAAATGTATAACTGGAGCTGATAATACACCACTAGAAATGTATAACATAACCTGATAATACACCCCTAGAAATGTATAACTGAACATGATAATACACCCCTTGAAATGTATAACTGGACCTGATATACACCCCTTGAAATGTATAACTGAACCTGATACTACACCCCTTGAAATGTATAAGTGAACCTGATAATACACCCCCAGTAATGTATAACTGAACATGATAATGCACCCCTAGAAATGTATAACTGAACATGAAAATACACCCCTAGAAATGTATAACTGAACCTGATAATACACCCCTAGAAATGTATAACTGAACATGATAATACACCCCTTGAAATGTATAACTGAACCTGATAATACACCCCTAGAAATGTATAACTGGACCTGATATACACCACTAGAAATGTATAACTGAACATGATAATACACCCCTAGAAATGTATAACTGGACCTGATATACACCCCTAGAAATGTATAACTGAACCTGATAATACACCCCTAGAAATGTATAACTGGACCTGATATACACCGCTAGAAATGTTTAACTGGACCTGATAATATAGACTAGAAATGTATAACTGAACCTGATAATACACCCCTAGAAATGTATAACTGAACATGATAATACACCCCTAGAAATGTATAACTGAACATGATAATACACCCCGAGAAATGCATAACTGAACATGATAATACACCCCCAGAAATGTATAACTGAACCTAATACACCCCCAGAAATGTATAACTGAACATGATAATACACACCTAGAAATGTATAACTGAACATGATAAGACACCCCGAAAAATGTATAACTGAACATGATAATACACCCCTAGAAATGTATAACTGAACCTGATAATACACCCCTAGAAATGTATAACTGAACATGATAATACACCCCTAGAAATGTATAACTGAACCTGATAACACACCCCTAGAAATGTATAACTGGACCTGATATACACCCCTAGAAATGTATAACTGAACCTGATAATACACCCCTAGAAATGTATAACTGGACCTGATATACACCCCTAGAAATGTATAACTGGAGCTGATAATACACCACTAGAAATGTATAACATAACCTGATAATATACCCCTAGAAATGTATAACTGAACATGATAATACACCCCTTGAAATGTATAACTGGACCTGATATACACCCCTTGAAATGTATAACTGAACCTGATACTACACCCCTAGAAATGTATAAGTGAACCTGATAATACACCCCCAGTAATGTATAACTGAACATGATAATACACCCCTAGAAATGTATAACTGAACATGATAATACACCCCTAGAAATGTATAACTGAACCTGATAATACACCCCTAGAAATGTATAACTGAACATGATAATACACCCCTTGAAATGTATAACTGAACCTGATAATACACCCCTAGAAATGTATAACTGGACCTGATATACACCACTAGAAATGTATAACTGAACATGATAATACACCCCTAGAAATGTATAACTGGACCTGATATACACCCCTAGAAATGTATAACTGAACCTGATAATACACCCCTAGAAATGTATAACTGGACCTGATATACACCGCTAGAAATGTTTAACTGGACCTGATAATATACACTAGAAATGTATAACTGAACCTGATAATACACCCCTAGAAATGTATAACTGAACATGATAATACACCCCTAGAAATGTATAACTCAACATGATAATACACCCCGAGAAATGTATAACTGAACATGATAATACACCCCCAGAAATGTATAACTGAACCTAATACACCCCCAGAAATGTATAACTGAACATGATAATACACCCCTAGAAATGTATAACTGAACCTGATAATACACCCCTTGAAATGTATAACTGGACCTGATATACACCCCTAGAAATGTATAACTGAACCTGATACTACACCCCTAGAAATGTATAAGTGAACCTGATAATACACCCCTAGTAATGTATAACTGAACATGATAATACACCCCAAGAAATGTATAACTGAACATGATAATACACACCTAGAAATGTATAACTGAACCTGATAATACACCCCTAGAAATGTATAACTGAACATGATAACACACCCCTAGAAATGTATAACTGAACATGATAATACACCCCTAGAAATGTATCACTGAACATGATAATACACCCCTAGAAATGTATAACTAAACATGATAATACACCCCTAGAAATGTATAACTGAACATGATAATACACCTCTAGAAATGTGTAACTGAACATGATAATACACCCCTCGAAATGTATAGCTGAATATGATAATACACCCCTAGAAATGTACAGCTGAACATGATAATACACCCCTAGAAATGTATAACTGAACCTGATAATACACCACTAGAAATGTATAACTGAACATGAAAATACACCCATAGAAATGTATAACTGAACCTGATAATACACCCCTAGAAATGTATAACTGAACCTGATAATACACCCCTAGAAATGTATAACTGAACCTGATAATACACCCCTAGAAATGTAGAACTGAACGTGATAATACACCCCCCAGTAATGTATAACTGAACATGATAATACACCCCTAGAAATGTATAACTGAACATGATAATACACCCCTAGAAATGTATAACTGAACCTGATAATACACCCCTAGAAATGTATAACTGAACATGATAATACACCCCTTGAAATGTATAACTGAACCTGATAATACACCCTAGAAATGTATAACTGGACCTGATATACACAACTAGAAATGTATAACTGAACATGATAATACACCCCTAGAAATGTATAACTGGACCTGATATACACCCCTAGAAATGTATAACTGAACCTGATAATACACCCCTAGAAATGTATAACTGGACCTGATATACACCGCTAGAAATGTTTAACTGGACCTGATAATATACACTAGAAATGTATAACTGAACCTGATAATACACCCCTAGAAATGTATAACTGAACATGATAATACACCCCTAGAAATGTATAACTCAACATGATAATACACCCCGAGAAATGTATAACTGAACATGATAATACACCCCCAGAAATGTATAACTGAACCTAATACACCCCAGAAATGTATAACTGAACATGATAATACACCCCTAGAAATGTATAACTGAACCTGATAATACACCCCTTGAAATGTATAACTGGACCTGATATACACCCCTAGAAATGTATAACTGAACCTGATACTACACCCCTAGAAATGTATAAGTGAACCTGATAATACACCCCTAGTAATGTATAACTGAACATGATAATACACCCCAAGAAATGTATAACTGAACATGATAATACACACCTAGAAATGTATAACTGAACCTGATAATACACCCCTAGAAATGTATAACTGAACATGATAACACACCCCTAGAAATGTACAACTGAACATGATAATACACCCCTAGAAATGTATCACTGAACATGATAATACACCACTAGAAATGTATAACTGAACATGAAAATACACCCATAGAAATGTATAACTGAACCTGATAATACACCCCTAGAAATGTATAACTGAACCTGATAATACACCCCTAGAAATGTATAACTGAACCTGATAAAAACACCCCTAGAAATGTAGAACTGAACGTGATAATACACCCCTAGAAATGTATAACTGAACATGATAATACACCCCTAGAAATGTATAACTGAACATGATAATACACCCCTAGAAATGTATAACTGAACCTGATAATACACCCCTAGAAATGTATAACTGAACATGATAATACACCCCTAGAAATGTATAACTGAACCTGATAATACACCCCTAGAAATGTATAACTGAACATGATAATACACCCCTAGAAATGGATAACTGAAACATGATAAGACACCCCGAGAAATGTATAACTGAACATGATAATACACCCCTAGAAATGTATAACTGAACCTGATAATACGCCCCTAGAAATGTATAACTGAACATGATAATACACCCCTAGAAATGTATAACTGAACCTGATAATACACCCCTAGAAATGTATAACTGGACCTGATATACACCCCTAGAAATGTATAACTGAACCTGATAATACACCCCTAGAAATGTATAACTGGACCTGATATACACCCCTAGAAATGTATAACTGGAGCTGATAATACACCACTAGAAATGTATAACATAACCTGATAATACACCCCTAGAAATGTATAACTGAACATGATCATACACCCCTAGAATTGTATAACTGAACATGATAATACACCGCTAGAAATGTATAACTGAACATGATAATACACCCCGAGAAATGTATAACTGAACCTGATAATACACCCCTAGAGATGTATAACTAAACATGATAATACACCCTCAGAAATGTATAACTGAACATGATAATACACCCCTAGAAATGTATAACTGAAACTGATAATACACCCCTAGAAATGTATAACTGAACCTGATAATACACCCCTATAAATGTACAACTGAACCTGATAATAAACCCCTAGAAATGTATAACTGAACCTGATAATACACCCCTAGAAATGTATAACTGGACCTGAAAATACACCCCTAGAAATGTATAACTGAACATGATAATACACCCCTAGAAATGTATAACTGAACCTGATAATACACCCCTAGAAATGTATAACTGAACATGATAATACACGCCTAGAAATGTATAACTGAACATGATAATACACCCGAGAAATGTATAAATGAACCTGATAATACACCCCTAGAAATGTATAACTGAACATAATAATACACACCTTGAAATGTATAACAGGACCTGATATACACCCCTTGAAATGTATAACTGAACCTGATACTACACCCCTAGAAATGTATAAGTGAACCTGATAATACACCCCCAGTAATGTATAACTGAACATGATAATACACCCCTAGAAATGTATAACTGAACATGATAATACACCCCTAGAAATGTATAACTGAACCTGATAATACCCCCCTAGAAATGTATAACTGAACATGATAATACACCCCTAGAAATGTATAACTGAACCTGATAATACACCCCTAGAAATGTATAACTGAACATGATAATACACCCCTAGAAATGTATAACTGAACCTGATAATACACCCCTAGAAATGTATAACTAAACATGATAATACACCCCTAGAAATGTATAACTGAACATGATAATACACCCCTAGAAATGTATAACTGAACCTGATAATACACCCCTAGAAATGTATAACTGAACCTGATAATACACCCCTTGATATGTATAACTGAACATGATAATACACCCCTAGAAATGTATAACTAAACATGATAATACACCCCTAGAAATGTATAACTGAACATGATAATACACCCCTTGAAATGTATAACTGGACCTGATATACACCCCTAGAAATGCATAACTGAACCTGATAGTACACCCCTAGAAATGTATAAGTGAACCTGATAATACACCCCTAGTAATGTATAACTGAACATGATCGTACACCCCAAGAAATGTGTAACTGAACAGGATAAGACACCCCTAGAAATGTATAACTGAACCTGATAATACACCCCTAGAAATGTATAACTGAACATGATAAAACACCCCTAGAAATGTATAACTGAACCTGATAATACACCCCTAGAAATGGATAACTGAACATGATAATACACCCCTAGAAATGTATACCTGAACATGATAATACACCCCTAGAAATGTATAACTGAACCTGATAATACACCACTAGAAATGTATAACTGAACATGATAATACACCCCTAGAAATGTATAACTGAACATGATAATACACCCCTGGAAATGTATTACTGAACATGATAATACACCCCTAGAAATGTATAACTGCACCTGATAATACACCCCTAGAAATGTATAACTGAGCATGATAATACACCCCGAGAAATGTATAACTGAAGCTGATAAAACACCCCTAGAAATGTATAACTGGACCTGATATACACCCCTAGAAATGTATAACTGAACATGATAATACACCCCTAGAAATGTATCACTGAACATGATAATACACCCCTAGAAATGTATAACTAAACAGGATAATACACCCATAGAAATGTATAACTGAACATGATAATACACCTCTAGAAATGTGTAACTGAACATGATAATACACCCCTAGAAATGTATAGCTGAACATGATAATACACCCCTAGAAATGTATAACTGGACCTGATATACACCACTAGAAATGTATAACTGAACATGATAATACACCCCTAGAAATGTATAACTGGACCTGATATACACCCCTAGAAATGTATAACTGAACCTGATAATACACCCCTAGAAATGTATAACTGGACCTGATATACACCGCTAGAAATGTTTAACTGGACCTGATAATATACACTAGAAATGTATAACTGAACCTGATAATACACCCCTAGAAATGTATAACTGAACATGATAATACACCCCTAGAAATGTATAACTCAACATGATAATACACCCCGAGAAATGTATAACTGAACATGATAATACACCCCCAGAAATGTATAACTGAACCTAATACACCCCCAGAAATGTATAACTGAACATGATAATACACCCCTAGAAATGTATAACTGAACCTGATAATACACCCCTTGAAATGTATAACTGGACCTGATATACACCCCTAGAAATGTATAACTGAACCTGATACTACACCCCTAGAAATGTATAAGTGAACCTGATAATACACCCCTAGTAATGTATAACTGAACATGATAATACACCCCAAGAAATGTATAACTGAACATGATAATACACACCTAGAAATGTATAACTGAACCTGATAATACACCCCTAGAAATGTATAACTGAACATGATAACACACCCCTAGAAATGTATAACTGAACATGATAATACACCCCTAGAAATGTATCACTGAACATGATAATACACCCCTAGAAATGTATAACTAAACATGATAATACACCCCTAGAAATGTATAACTGAACATGATAATACACCTCTAGAAATGTGTAACTGAACATGATAATACACCCCTCGAAATGTATAGCTGAATATGATAATACACCCCTAGAAATGTACAGCTGAACATGATAATACACCCCTAGAAATGTATAACTGAACCTGATAATACACCACTAGAAATGTATAACTGAACATGAAAATACACCCATAGAAATGTATAACTGAACCTGATAATACACCCCTAGAAATGTATAACTGAACCTGATAATACACCCCTAGAAATGTATAACTGAACCTGATAATACACCCCTAGAAATGTAGAACTGAACGTGATAATACACCCCCAGTAATGTATAACTGAACATGATAATACACCCCTAGAAATGTATAACTGAACATGATAATACACCCCTAGAAATGTATAACTGAACCTGATAATACACCCCTAGAAATGTATAACTGAACATGATAATACACCCCTTGAAATGTATAACTGAACCTGATAATACACCCCTAGAAATGTATAACTGGACCTGATATACACAACTAGAAATGTATAACTGAACATGATAATACACCCCTAGAAATGTATAACTGGACCTGATATACACCCCTAGAAATGTATAACTGAACCTGATAATACACCCCTAGAAATGTATAACTGGACCTGATATACACCGCTAGAAATGTTTAACTGGACCTGATAATATACACTAGAAATGTATAACTGAACCTGATAATACACCCCTAGAAATGTATAACTGAACATGATAATACACCCCTAGAAATGTATAACTCAACATGATAATACACCCCGAGAAATGTATAACTGAACATGATAATACACCCCCAGAAATGTATAACTGAACCTAATACACCCCCAGAAATGTATAACTGAACATGATAATACACCCCTAGAAATGTATAACTGATCCTGATAATACACCCCTTGAAATGTATAACTGGACCTGATATACACCCCTAGAAATGTATAACTGAACCTGATACTACACCCCTAGAAATGTATAAGTGAACCTGATAATACACCCCTAGTAATGTATAACTGAACATGATAATACACCCCAAGAAATGTATAACTGAACATGATAATACACACCTAGAAATGTATAACTGAACCTGATAATACACCCCTAGAAATGTATAACTGAACATGATAACACACCCCTAGAAATGTACAACTGAACATGATAATACACCCCTAGAAATGTATCACTGAACATGATAATACACCACTAGAAATGTATAACTGAACATGAAGATACACCCATAGAAATGTATAACTGAACCTGATAATACACCCCTAGAAATGTATAACTGAACCTGATAATACACCCCTAGAAATGTATAACTGAACCTGATAATACACCCCTAGAAATGTAGAACTGAACGTGATAATACACCCCTAGAAATGTATAACTGAACATGATAATACACCCCTAGAAATGTATAACTGAACATGATAATACACCCCTAGAAATGTATAACTGAACCTGATAATACACCCCTAGAAATGTATAACTGAACATGATAATACACCCCTAGAAATGTATAACTGAACCTGATAATACACCCCTAGAAATGTATAACTGAACATGATAATACACCCCTAGAAATGGATAACTGAACATGATAAGACACCCGAGAAATGTATAACTGAACATGATAATACACCCCTAGAAATGTATAACTGAACATGAAAATACACCCATAGAAATGTATAACTGAACCTGATAATACACCCCTAGAAATGTATAACTGAACCTGATAATACACCCCTAGAAATGTATAACTGAACCTGATAAAACACCCCTAGAAATGTAGAACTGAACGTGATAATACACCCCTAGAAATGTATAACTGAACATGATAATACACCCCTAGAAATGTATAACTGAACATGATAATACACCCCTAGAAATGTATAACTGAACCTGATAATACACCCCTAGAAATGTATAACTGAACATGATAATACACCACTAGAAATGTATAACTGAACATGATAATACACCCCTAGAAATGTATAACTGAACCTGATAATACACCCCTAGAAATGTATAACTGGACCTGATATACACCCCTAGAAATGTATAACTGAACCTGATAATACACCCCTAGAAATGTATAACTGGACCTGATATACACCCCTAGAAATGTATAACTGGAGCTGATAATACACCACTAGAAATGTATAACATAACCTGATAATACACCCCTAGAAATGTATAACTGAACATGATAATACACCCCTTGAAATGTATAACTGGACCTGATATACACCCCTTGAAATGTATAACTGAACCTGATAATACACCCCTAGAAATGTATAACTGGACCTGATATACACCGCTAGAAATGTTTAACTGGACCTGATAATATAGACTAGAAATGTATAACTGAACCTGATAATACACCCCTAGAAATGTATAACTGAACATGATAATACACCCCTAGAAATGTATAACTGAACATGATAATACACCCCGAGAAATGCATAACTGAACATGATAATACACCCCCAGAAATGTATAACTGAACCTAATACACCCCCAGAAATGTATAACTGAACATGATAATACACACCTAGAAATGTATAACTGAACATGATAAGACACCCCGAAAAATGTATAACTGAACATGATAATACACCCCTAGAAATGTATAACTGAACCTGATAATACACCCCTAGAAATGTATAACTGAACATGATAATACACCCCTAGAAATGTATAACTGAACCTGATAACACACCCCTAGAAATGTATAACTGGACCTGATATACACCCCTAGAAATGTATAACTGAACCTGATAATACACCCCTAGAAATGTATAACTGGACCTGATATACACCCCTAGAAATGTATAACTGGAGCTGATAATACACCACTAGAAATGTATAACATAACCTGATAATATACCCCTAGAAATGTATAACTGAACATGATAATACACCCCTTGAAATGTATAACTGGACCTGATACACACCCCTTGAAATGTATAACTGAACCTGATACTACACCCCTAGAAATGTATAAGTGAACCTGATAATACACCCCCAGTAATGTATAACTGAACATGATAATACACCCCTAGAAATGTATAACTGAACATGATAATACACCCCTAGAAATGTATAACTGAACCTGATAATACACCCCTAGAAATGTATAACTGAACATGATAATACACCCCTTGAAATGTATAACTGAACCTGATAATACACCCCTAGAAATGTATAACTGGACCTGATATACACCACTAGAAATGTATAACTGAACATGATAATACACCCCTAGAAATGTATAACTGGACCTGATATACACCCCTAGAAATGTATAACTGAACCTGATAATACACCCCTAGAAATGTATAACTGGACCTGATATACACCGCTAGAAATGTTTAACTGGACCTGATAATATACACTAGAAATGTATAACTGAACCTGATAATACACCCCTAGAAATGTATAACTGAACATGATAATACACCCCTAGAAATGTATAACTCAACATGATAATACACCCCGAGAAATGTATAACTGAACATGATAATACACCCCCAGAAATGTATAACTGAACCTAATACACCCCCAGAAATGTATAACTGAACATGATAATACACCCCTAGAAATGTATAACTGAACCTGATAATACACCCCTTGAAATGTATAACTGGACCTGATATACACCCCTAGAAATGTATAACTGAACCTGATACTACACCCCTAGAAATGTATAAGTGAACCTGATAATACACCCCTAGTAATGTATAACTGAACATGATAATACACCCCAAGAAATGTATAACTGAACATGATAATACACACCTAGAAATGTATAACTGAACCTGATAATACACCCCTAGAAATGTATAACTGAACATGATAACACACCCCTAGAAATGTATAACTGAACATGATAATACACCCCTAGAAATGTATCACTGAACATGATAATACACCCCTAGAAATGTATAACTAAACATGATAATACACCCCTAGAAATGCATAACTGAACATGATAATACACCTCTAGAAATGTGTAACTGAACATGATAATACACCCCTCGAAATGTATAGCTGAATATGATAATACACCCCTAGAAATGTACAGCTGAACATGATAATACACCCCTAGAAATGTATAACTGAACCTGATAATACACCACTAGAAATGTATAACTGAACATGAAAATACACCCATAGAAATGTATAACTGAACCTGATAATACACCCCTAGAAATGTATAACTGAACCTGATAATACACCCCTAGAAATGTATAACTGAACCTGATAATACACCCCTAGAAATGTAGAACTGAACGTGATAATACACCCCCAGTAATGTATAACTGAACATGATAATACACCCCTAGAAATGTATAACTGAACATGATAATACACCCCTAGAAATGTATAACTGAACCTGATAATACACCCCTAGAAATGTATAACTGAACATGATAATACACCCCTTGAAATGTATAACTGAACCTGATAATACACCCCTAGAAATGTATAACTGGACCTGATATACACAACTAGAAATGTATAACTGAACATGATAATACACCCCTAGAAATGTATAACTGGACCTGATATACACCCCTAGAAATGTATAACTGAACCTGATAATACACCCCTAGAAATGTATAACTGGACCTGATATACACCGCTAGAAATGTTTAACTGGACCTGATAATATACACTAGAAATGTATAACTGAACCTGATAATACACCCCTAGAAATGTATAACTGAACATGATAATACACCCCTAGAAATGTATAACTCAACATGATAATACACCCCGAGAAATGTATAACTGAACATGATAATACACCCCCAGAAATGTATAACTGAACCTAATACACCCCCAGAAATGTATAACTGAACATGATAATACACCCCTAGAAATGTATAACTGAACCTGATAATACACCCCTTGAAATGTATAACTGGACCTGATATACACCCCTAGAAATGTATAACTGAACCTGATACTACACCCCTAGAAATGTATAAGTGAACCTGATAATACACCCCTAGTAATGTATAACTGAACATGATAATACACCCCAAGAAATGTATAACTGAACATGATAATACACACCTAGAAATGTATAACTGAACCTGATAATACACCCCTAGAAATGTATAACTGAACATGATAACACACCCCTAGAAATGTACAACTGAACATGATAATACACCCCTAGAAATGTATCACTGAACATGATAATACACCACTAGAAATGTATAACTGGACATGAAAATACACCCATAGAAATGTATAACTGAACCTGATAATACACCCCTAGAAATGTATAACTGAACCTGATAATACACCCCTAGAAATGTATAACTGAACCTGATAAAACACCCCTAGAAATGTAGAACTGAACGTGATAATACACCCCTAGAAATGTATAACTGAACATGATAATACACCCCTAGAAATGTATAACTGAACATGATAATACACCCGTAGAAATGTATAACTGAACCTGATAATACACCCCTAGAAATGTATAACTGAACATGATAATACACCCCTAGAAATGTATAACTGAACCTGATAATACACCCCTAGAAATGTATAACTGAACATGATAATACACCCCTAGAAATGGATAACTGAACATGATAAGACACCCCGAGAAATGTATAACTGAACATGATAATACACCCCTAGAAATGTATAACTGAACCTGATAATACGCCCCTAGAAATGTATAACTGAACATGATAATACACCCCTAGAAATGTATAACTGAACCTGATAATACACCCCTAGAAATGTATAACTGGACCTGATATACACCCCTAGAAATGTATAACTGAACCTGATAATACACCCCTAGAAATGTATAACTGGACCTGATATACACCCCTAGAAATGTATAACTGGAGCTGATAATACACCACTAGAAATGTATAACATAACCTGATAATACACCCCTAGAAATGTATAACTGAACATGATCATACACCCCTAGAATTGTATAACTGAACATGATAATACACCGCTAGAAATGTATAACTGAACATGATAATACACCCCGAGAAATGTATAACTGAACCTGATAATACACCCCTAGAGATGTATAACTAAACATGATAATACACCCTCAGAAATGTATAACTGAACATGATAATACACCCCTAGAAATGTATAACTGAAACTGATAATACACCCCTAGAAATGTATAACTGAACCTGATAATACACCCCTATAAATGTACAACTGAACCTGATAATAAACCCCTAGAAATGTATAACTGAACCTGATAATACACCCCTAGAAATGTATAACTGGACCTGAAAATACACCCCTAGAAATGTATAACTGAACATGATAATACACCCCTAGAAATGTATAACTGAACCTGATAATACACCCCTAGAAATGTATAACTGAACATGATAATACACGCCTAGAAATGTATAACTGAACATGATAATACACCCGAGAAATGTATAAATGAAACTGATAATACACCCCTAGAAATGTATAACTGAACATAATAATACACACCTTGAAATGTATAACAGGACCTGATATACACCCCTTGAAATGTATAACTGAACCTGATACTACACCCCTAGAAATGTATAAGTGAACCTGATAATACACCCCCAGTAATGTATAACTGAACATGATAATACACCCCTAGAAATGTATAACTGAACATGATAATACACCCCTAGAAATGTATAACTGAACCTGATAATACCCCCCTAGAAATGTATAACTGAACATGATAATACACCCCTAGAAATGTATAACTGAACCTGATAATACACCCCTAGAAATGTATAACTGAACATGATAATACACCCCTAGAAATGTATAACTGAACCTGATAATACACCCCTAGAAATGTATAACTAAACATGATAATACACCCCTAGAAATGTATAACTGAACATGATAATACACCCCTAGAAATGTATAACTGAACCTGATAATACACCCCTAGAAATGTATAACTGAACCTGATAATACACCCCTTGATATGTATAACTGAACATGATAATACACCCCTAGAAATGTATAACTAAACATGATAATACACCCCTAGAAATGTATAACTGAACATGATAATACACCCCTTGAAATGTATAACTGGACCTGATATACACCCCTAGAAATGCATAACTGAACCTGATAGTACACCCCTAGAAATGTATAAGTGAACCTGATAATACACCCCTAGTAATGTATAACTGAACATGATCGTACACCCCAAGAAATGTGTAACTGAACAGGATAAGACACCCCTAGAAATGTATAACTGAACCTGATAATACACCCCTAGAAATGTATAACTGAACATGATAAAACACCCCTAGAAATGTATAACTGAACCTGATAATACACCCCTAGAAATGGATAACTGAACATGATAATACACCCCTAGAAATGTATACCTGAACATGATAATACACCCCTAGAAATGTATAACTGAACCTGATAATACACCACTAGAAATGTATAACTGAACATGATAATACACCCCTAGAAATGTATAACTGAACATGATAATACACCCCTGGAAATGTATTACTGAACATGATAATACACCCCTAGAAATGTATAACTGCACCTGATAATACACCCCTAGAAATGTATAACTGAGCATGATAATACACCCCGAGAAATGTATAACTGAAGCTGATAAAACACCCCTAGAAATGTATAACTGGACCTGATATACACCCCTAGAAATGTATAACTGAACATGATAATACACCCCTAGAAATGTATCACTGAACATGATAATACACCCCTAGAAATGTATAACTAAACAGGATAATACACCCATAGAAATGTATAACTGAACATGATAATACACCTCTAGAAATGTGTAACTGAACATGATAATACACCCCTAGAAATGTATAGCTGAACATGATAATACACCCCTAGAAATGTATAACTGGACCTGATATACACCACTAGAAATGTATAACTGAACATGATAATACACCCCTAGAAATGTATAACTGGACCTGATATACACCCCTAGAAATGTATAACTGAACCTGATAATACACCCCTAGAAATGTATAACTGGACCTGATATACACCGCTAGAAATGTTTAACTGGACCTGATAATATACACTAGAAATGTATAACTGAACCTGATAATACACCCCTAGAAATGTATAACTGAACATGATAATACACCCCTAGAAATGTATAACTCAACATGATAATACACCCCGAGAAATGTATAACTGAACATGATAATACACCCCCAGAAATGTATAACTGAACCTAATACACCCCCAGAAATGTATAACTGAACATGATAATACACCCCTAGAAATGTATAACTGAACCTGATAATACACCCCTTGAAATGTATAACTGGACCTGATATACACCCCTAGAAATGTATAACTGAACCTGATACTACACCCCTAGAAATGTATAAGTGAACCTGATAATACACCCCTAGTAATGTATAACTGAACATGATAATACACCCCAAGAAATGTATAACTGAACATGATAATACACACCTAGAAATGTATAACTGAACCTGATAATACACCCCTAGAAATGTATAACTGAACATGATAACACACCCCTAGAAATGTATAACTGAACATGATAATACACCCCTAGAAATGTATCACTGAACATGATAATACACCCCTAGAAATGTATAACTAAACATGATAATACACCCCTAGAAATGTATAACTGAACATGATAATACACCTCTAGAAATGTGTAACTGAACATGATAATACACCCCTCGAAATGTATAGCTGAATATGATAATACACCCCTAGAAATGTACAGCTGAACATGATAATACACCCCTAGAAATGTATAACTGAACCTGATAATACACCACTAGAAATGTATAACTGAACATGAAAATACACCCATAGAAATGTATAACTGAACCTGATAATACACCCCTAGAAATGTATAACTGAACCTGATAATACACCCCTAGAAATGTATAACTGAACCTGATAATACACCCCTAGAAATGTAGAACTGAACGTGATAATACACCCCCAGTAATGTATAACTGAACATGATAATACACCCCTAGAAATGTATAACTGAACATGATAATACACCCCTAGAAATGTATAACTGAACCTGATAATACACCCCTAGAAATGTATAACTGAACATGATAATACACCCCTTGAAATGTATAACTGAACCTGATAATACACCCCTAGAAATGTATAACTGGACCTGATATACACAACTAGAAATGTATAACTGAACATGATAATACACCCCTAGAAATGTATAACTGGACCTGATATACACCGCTAGAAATGTTTAACTGGACCTGATAATATACACTAGAAATGTATAACTGAACCTGATAATACACCCCTAGAAATGTATAACTGAACATGATAATACACCCCTAGAAATGTATAACTCAACATGATAATACACCCCGAGAAATGTATAACTGAACATGATAATACACCCCCAGAAATGTATAACTGAACCTAATACACCCCCAGAAATGTATAACTGAACATGATAATACACCCCTAGAAATGTATAACCGATCCTGATAATACACCCCTTGAAATGTATAACTGGACCTGATATACACCCCTAGAAATGTATAACTGAACCTGATACTACACCCCTAGAAATGTATAAGTGAACCTGATAATACACCCCTAGTAATGTATAACTGAACATGATAATACACCCCAAGAAATGTATAACTGAACATGATAATACACACCTAGAAATGTATAACTGAACCTGATAATACACCCCTAGAAATGTATAACTGAACATGATAACACACCCCTAGAAATGTACAACTGAACATGATAATACACCCCTAGAAATGTATCACTGAACATGATAATACACCACTAGAAATGTATAACTGAACATGAAGATACACCCATAGAAATGTATAACTGAACCTGATAATACACCCCTAGAAATGTATAACTGAACCTGATAATACACCCCTAGAAATGTATAACTGAACCTGATAATACACCCCTAGAAATGTAGAACTGAACGTGATAATACACCCCTAGAAATGTATAACTGAACATGATAATACACCCCTAGAAATGTATAACTGAACATGATAATACACCCCTAGAAATGTATAACTGAACCTGATAATACACCCCTAGAAATGTATAACTGAACATGATAATACACCCCTAGAAATGTATAACTGAACCTGATAATACACCCCTAGAAATGTATAACTGAACATGATAATACACCCCTAGAAATGGATAACTGAACATGATAAGACACCCGAGAAATGTATAACTGAACATGATAATACACCCCTAGAAATGTATAACTGAACATGAAAATACACCCATAGAAATGTATAACTGAACCTGATAATACACCCCTAGAAATGTATAACTGAACCTGATAATACACCCCTAGAAATGTATAACTGAACCTGATAAAACACCCCTAGAAATGTAGAACTGAACGTGATAATACACCCCTAGAAATGTATAACTGAACATGATAATACACCCCTAGAAATGTATAACTGAACATGATAATACACCCCTAGAAATGTATAACTGAACCTGATAATACACCCCTAGAAATGTATAACTGAACATGATAATACACCCCTAGAAATGTATCACTGAACCTGATAATACACCCCTAGAAATGTATAACTGAACATGATAATACACCCCTAGAAATGGATAACTGAACATGATAAGACACCCCGAGAAATGTATAACTGAACATGATAATACACCCCTAGAAATGTATAACTGAACCTGATAATACGCCCCTAGAAATGTATAACTGAACATGATAATACACCCCTAGAAATGTATAACTGAACCTGATAATACACCCCTAGAAATGTATAACTGGACCTGATATACACCCCTAGAAATGTATAACTGAACCTGATAATACACCCCTAGAAATGTATAACTGGACCTGATATACACCCCTAGAAATGTATAACTGGAGCTGATAATACACCACTAGAAATGTATAACATAACCTGATAATACACCCCTAGAAATGTATAACTGAACATGATCATACACCCCTAGAATTGTATAACTGAACATGATAATACACCGCTAGAAATGTATAACTGAACATGATAATACACCCCGAGAAATGTATAACTGAACCTGATAATACACCCCTAGAGATGTATAACTAAACATGATAATACACCCTCAGAAATGTATAACTGAACATGATAATACACCCCTAGAAATGTATAACTGAAACTGATAATACACCCCTAGAAATGTATAACTGAACCTGATAATACACCCCTATAAATGTACAACTGAACCTGATAATAAACCCCTAGAAATGTATAACTGAACCTGATAATACACCCCTAGAAATGTATAACTGGACCTGAAAATACACCCCTAGAAATGTATAACTGAACATGATAATACACCCCTAGAAATGTATAACTGAACCTGATAATACACCCCTAGAAATGTATAACTGAACCTGATAATACACGCCTAGAAATGTATAACTGAACATGATAATACACCCGAGAAATGTATAAATGAACCTGATAATACACCCCTAGAAATGTATAACTGAACATAATAATACACACCTTGAAATGTATAACAGGACCTGATATACACCCCTTGAAATGTATAACTGAACCTGATACTACACCCCTAGAAATGTATAAGTGAACCTGATAATACACCCCCAGTAATGTATAACTGAACATGATAATACACCCCTAGAAATGTATAACTGAACATGATAATACACCCCTAGAAATGTATAACTGAACCTGATAATACCCCCCTAGAAATGTATAACTGAACATGATAATACACCCCTAGAAATGTATAACTGAACCTGATAATACACCCCTAGAAATGTATAACTGAACATGATAATACACCCCTAGAAATGTATAACTGAACCTGATAATACACCCCTAGAAATGTATAACTAAACATGATAATACACCCCTAGAAATGTATAACTGAACATGATAATACACCCCTAGAAATGTATAACTGAACCTGATAATACACCCCTAGAAATGTATAACTGAACCTGATAATACACCCCTTGATATGTATAACTGAACATGATAATACACCCCTAGAAATGTATAACTAAACATGATAATACACCCCTAGAAATGTATAACTGAACATGATAATACACCCCTTGAAATGTATAACTGGACCTGATATACACCCCTAGAAATGCATAACTGAACCTGATAGTACACCCCTAGAAATGTATAAGTGAACCTGATAATACACCCCTAGTAATGTATAACTGAACATGATCGTACACCCCAAGAAATGTGTAACTGAACAGGATAAGACACCCCTAGAAATGTATAACTGAACCTGATAATACACCCCTAGAAATGTATAACTGAACATGATAAAACACCCCTAGAAATGTATAACTGAACCTGATAATACACCCCTAGAAATGGATAACTGAACATGATAATACACCCCTAGAAATGTATACCTGAACATGATAATACACCCCTAGAAATGTATAACTGAACCTGATAATACACCACTAGAAATGTATAACTGAACATGATAATACACCCCTAGAAATGTATAACTGAACATGATAATACACCCCTGGAAATGTATTACTGAACATGATAATACACCCCTAGAAATGTATAACTGCACCTGATAATACACCCCTAGAAATGTATAACTGAGCATGATAATACACCCCGAGAAATGTATAACTGAAGCTGATAAAACACCCCTAGAAATGTATAACTGGACCTGATATACACCCCTAGAAATGTATAACTGAACATGATAATACACCCCTAGAAATGTATCACTGAACATGATAATACACCCCTAGAAATGTATAACTAAACAGGATAATACACCCATAGAAATGTATAACTGAACATGATAATACACCTCTAGAAATGTGTAACTGAACATGATAATACACCCCTAGAAATGTATAGCTGAACATGATAATACACCCCTAGAAATGTATAACTGGACCTGATATACACCACTAGAAATGTATAACTGAACATGATAATACACCCCTAGAAATGTATAACTGGACCTGATATACACCCCTAGAAATGTATAACTGAACCTGATAATACACCCCTAGAAATGTATAACTGGACCTGATATACACCGCTAGAAATGTTTAACTGGACCTGATAATATACACTAGAAATGTATAACTGAACCTGATAATACACCCCTAGAAATGTATAACTGAACATGATAATACACCCCTAGAAATGTATAACTCAACATGATAATACACCCCGAGAAATGTATAACTGAACATGATAATACACCCCCAGAAATGTATAACTGAACCTAATACACCCCCAGAAATGTATAACTGAACATGATAATACACCCCTAGAAATGTATAACTGAACCTGATAATACACCCCTTGAAATGTATAACTGGACCTGATATACACCCCTAGAAATGTATAACTGAACCTGATACTACACCCCTAGAAATGTATAAGTGAACCTGATAATACACCCCTAGTAATGTATAACTGAACATGATAATACACCCCAAGAAATGTATAACTGAACATGATAATACACACCTAGAAATGTATAACTGAACCTGATAATACACCCCTAGAAATGTATAACTGAACATGATAACACACCCCTAGAAATGTATAACTGAACATGATAATACACCCCTAGAAATGTATCACTGAACATGATAATACACCCCTAGAAATGTATAACTAAACATGATAATACACCCCTAGAAATGTATAACTGAACATGATAATACACCTCTAGAAATGTGTAACTGAACATGATAATACACCCCTCGAAATGTATAGCTGAATATGATAATACACCCCTAGAAATGTACAGCTGAACATGATAATACACCCCTAGAAATGTATAACTGAACCTGATAATACACCACTAGAAATGTATAACTGAACATGAAAATACACCCATAGAAATGTATAACTGAACCTGATAATACACCCCTAGAAATGTATAACTGAACCTGATAATACACCCCTAGAAATGTATAACTGAACCTGATAATACACCCCTAGAAATGTAGAACTGAACGTGATAATACACCCCCAGTAATGTATAACTGAACATGATAATACACCCCTAGAAATGTATAACTGAACATGATAATACACCCCTAGAAATGTATAACTGAACCTGATAATACACCCCTAGAAATGTATAACTGAACATGATAATACACCCCTTGAAATGTATAACTGAACCTGATAATACACCCCTAGAAATGTATAACTGGACCTGATATACACAACTAGAAATGTATAACTGAACATGATAATACACCCCTAGAAATGTATAACTGGACCTGATATACACCCCTAGAAATGTATAACTGAACCTGATAATACACCCCTAGAAATGTATAACTGGACCTGATATACACCGCTAGAAATGTTTAACTGGACCTGATAATATACACTAGAAATGTATAACTGAACCTGATAATACACCCCTAGAAATGTATAACTGAACATGATAATACACCCCTAGAAATGTATAACTCAACATGATAATACACCCCGAGAAATGTATAACTGAACATGATAATACACCCCCAGAAATGTATAACTGAACCTAATACACCCCCAGAAATGTATAACTGAACATGATAATACACCCCTAGAAATGTATAACTGATCCTGATAATACACCCCTTGAAATGTATAACTGGACCTGATATACACCCCTAGAAATGTATAACTGAACCTGATACTACACCCCTAGAAATGTATAAGTGAACCTGATAATACACCCCTAGTAATGTATAACTGAACATGATAATACACCCCAAGAAATGTATAACTGAACATGATAATACACACCTAGAAATGTATAACTGAACCTGATAATACACCCCTAGAAATGTATAACTGAACATGATAACACACCCCTAGAAATGTACAACTGAACATGATAATACACCCCTAGAAATGTATCACTGAACATGATAATACACCACTAGAAATGTATAACTGAACATGAAGATACACCCATAGAAATGTATAACTGAACCTGATAATACACCCCTAGAAATGTATAACTGAACCTGATAATACACCCCTAGAAATGTATAATTGAACCTGATAATACACCCCTAGAAATGTAGAACTGAACGTGATAATACACCCCTAGAAATGTATAACTGAACATGATAATACACCCCTAGAAATGTATAACTGAACATGATAATACACCCCTAGAAATGTATAACTGAACCTGATAATACACCCCTAGAAATGTATAACTGAACATGATAATACACCCCTAGAAATGTATAACTGAACCTGATAATACACCCCTAGAAATGTATAACTGAACATGATAATACACCCCTAGAAATGGATAACTGAACATGATAAGACACCCGAGAAATGTATAACTGAACATGATAATACACCCCTAGAAATGTATAACTGAACCTGATAATACGCCCCTAGAAATGTATAACTGAACATGATAATACACCCCTAGAAATGTATAACTGAACCTGATAATACACCCCTAGAAATGTATAACTGGACCTGATATACACCCCTAGAAATGTATAACTGAACCTGATAATACACCCCTAGAAATGTATAACTGGACCTGATATACACCCCTAGAAATGTATAACTGGAGCTGATAATACACCACTAGAAATGTATAACATAACCTGATAATACACCCCTAGAAATGTATAACTGAACATGATCATACACCCCTAGAATTGTATAACTGAACATGATAATACACCGCTAGAAATGTATAACTGAACATGATAATACACCCCGAGAAATGTATAACTGAACCTGATAATACACCCCTAGAGATGTATAACTAAACATGATAATACACCCTCGGAAATGTATAACTGAACATGATAATACACCCCTAGAAATGTATAACTGAAACTGATAATACACCCCTAGAAATGTATAACTGAACCTGATAATACACCCCTATAAATGTACAACTGAACCTGATAATAAACCCCTAGAAATGTATAACTGAACCTGATAATACACCCCTAGAAATGTATAACTGGACCTGAAAATACACCCCTAGAAATGTATAACTGAACATGATAATACACCCCTAGAAATGTATAACTGAACCTGATAATACACCCCTAGAAATGTATAACTGAACCTGATAATACACGCCTAGAAATGTATAACTGAACATGATAATACACCCGAGAAATGTATAAATGAACCTGATAATACACCCCTAGAAATGTATAACTGAACATAATAATACACACCTTGAAATGTATAACAGGACCTGATATACACCCCTTGAAATGTATAACTGAACCTGATACTACACCCCTAGAAATGTATAAGTGAACCTGATAATACACCCCCAGTAATGTATAACTGAACATGATAATACACCCCTAGAAATGTATAACTGAACATGATAATACACCCCTAGAAATGTATAACTGAACCTGATAATACCCCCCTAGAAATGTATAACTGAACATGATAATACACCCCTAGAAATGTATAACTGAACCTGATACTACACCCCTAGAAATGTATAAGTGAACCTGATAATACACCCCTAGTAATGTATAACTGAACATGATAATACACCCCAAGAAATGTATAACTGAACATGATAATACACACCTAGAAATGTATAACTGAACCTGATAATACACCCCTAGAAATGTATAACTGAACATGATAACACACCCCTAGAAATGTATAACTGAACATGATAATACACCCCTAGAAATGTATCACTGAACATGATAATACACCCCTAGAAATGTATAACTAAACATGATAATACACCCCTAGAAATGTATAACTGAACATGATAATACACCTCTAGAAATGTGTAACTGAACATGATAATACACCCCTCGAAATGTATAGCTGAATATGATAATACACCCCTAGAAATGTACAGCTGAACATGATAATACACCCCTAGAAATGTATAACTGAACCTGATAATACACCACTAGAAATGTATAACTGAACATGAAAATACACCCATAGAAATGTATAACTGAACCTGATAATACACCCCTAGAAATGTATAACTGAACCTGATAATACACCCCTAGAAATGTATAACTGAACCTGATAATACACCCCTAGAAATGTAGAACTGAACGTGATAATACACCCCCAGTAATGTATAACTGAACATGATAATACACCCCTAGAAATGTATAACTGAACATGATAATACACCCCTAGAAATGTATAACTGAACCTGATAATACACCCCTAGAAATGTATAACTGAACATGATAATACACCCCTTGAAATGTATAACTGAACCTGATAATACACCCCTAGAAATGTATAACTGGACCTGATATACACAACTAGAAATGTATAACTGAACATGATAATACACCCCTAGAAATGTATAACTGGACCTGATATACACCCCTAGAAATGTATAACTGAACCTGATAATACACCCCTAGAAATGTATAACTGGACCTGATATACACCGCTAGAAATGTTTAACTGGACCTGATAATATACACTAGAAATGTATAACTGAACCTGATAATACACCCCTAGAAATGTATAACTGAACATGATAATACACCCCTAGAAATGTATAACTCAACATGATAATACACCCCGAGAAATGTATAACTGAACATGATAATACACCCCCAGAAATGTATAACTGAACCTAATACACCCCCAGAAATGTATAACTGAACATGATAATACACCCCTAGAAATGTATAACTGATCCTGATAATACACCCCTTGAAATGTATAACTGGACCTGATATACACCCCTAGAAATGTATAACTGAACCTGATACTACACCCCTAGAAATGTATAAGTGAACCTGATAATACACCCCTAGTAATGTATAACTGAACATGATAATACACCCCAAGAAATGTATAACTGAACATGATAATACACACCTAGAAATGTATAACTGAACCTGATAATACACCCCTAGAAATGTATAACTGAACATGATAACACACCCCTAGAAATGTACAACTGAACATGATAATACACCCCTAGAAATGTATCACTGAACATGATAATACACCACTAGAAATGTATAACTGAACATGAAGATACACCCATAGAAATGTATAACTGAACCTGATAATACACCCCTAGAAATGTATAACTGAACCTGATAATACACCCCTAGAAATGTATAACTGAACCTGACAATACACCCCTAGAAATGTAGAACTGAACGTGATAATACACCCCTAGAAATGTATAACTGAACATGATAATACACCCCTAGAAATGTATAACTGAACATGATAATACACCCCTAGAAATGTATAACTGAACCTGATAATACACCCCTAGAAATGTATAACTGAACATGATAATACACCCCTAGAAATGTATAACTGAACCTGATAATACACCCCTAGAAATGTATAACTGAACATGATAATACACCCCTAGAAATGGATAACTGAACATGATAAGACACCCGAGAAATGTATAACTGAACATGATAATACACCCCTAGAAATGTATAACTGAACCTGATAATACGCCCCTAGAAATGTATAACTGAACATGATAATACACCCCTAGAAATGTATAACTGAACCTGATAATACACCCCTAGAAATGTATAACTGGACCTGATATACACCCCTAGAAATGTATAACTGAACCTGATAATACACCCCTAGAAATGTATAACTGGACCTGATATACACCCCTAGAAATGTATAACTGGAGCTGATAATACACCACTAGAAATGTATAACATAACCTGATAATACACCCCTAGAAATGTATAACTGAACATGATCATACACCCCTAGAATTGTATAACTGAACATGATAATACACCGCTAGAAATGTATAACTGAACATGATAATACACCCCGAGAAATGTATAACTGAACCTGATAATACACCCCTAGAGATGTATAACTAAACATGATAATACACCCTCAGAAATGTATAACTGAACATGATAATACACCCCTAGAAATGTATAACTGAAACTGATAATACACCCCTAGAAATGTATAACTGAACCTGATAATACACCCCTATAAATGTACAACTGAACCTGATAATAAACCCCTAGAAATGTATAACTGAACCTGATAATACACCCCTAGAAATGTATAACTGGACCTGAAAATACACCCCTAGAAATGTATAACTGAACATGATAATACACCCCTAGAAATGTATAACTGAACCTGATAATACACCCCTAGAAATGTATAACTGAACCTGATAATACACGCCTAGAAATGTATAACTGAACATGATAATACACCCGAGAAATGTATAAATGAACCTGATAATACACCCCTAGAAATGTATAACTGAACATAATAATACACACCTTGAAATGTATAACAGGACCTGATATACACCCCTTGAAATGTATAACTGAACCTGATACTACACCCCTAGAAATGTATAAGTGAACCTGATAATACACCCCCAGTAATGTATAACTGAACATGATAATACACCCCTAGAAATGTATAACTGAACATGATAATACACCCCTAGAAATGTATAACTGAACCTGATAATACCCCCCTAGAAATGTATAACTGAACATGATAATACACCCCTAGAAATGTATAACTGAACCTGATAATACACCCCTAGAAATGTATAACTGAACATGATAATACACCCCTAGAAATGTATAACTGAACCTGATAATACACCCCTAGAAATGTATAACTAAACATGATAATACACCCCTAGAAATGTATAACTGAACATGATAATACACCCCTAGAAATGTATAACTGAACCTGATAATACACCCCTAGAAATGTATAACTGAACCTGATAATACACCCCTTGATATGTATAACTGAACATGAAAATACACCCCTAGAAATGTATAACTAAACATGATAATACACCCCTAGAAATGTATAACTGAACATGATAATACACCCCTTGAAATGTATAACTGGACCTGATATACACCCCTAGAAATGCATAACTGAACCTGATAGTACACCCCTAGAAATGTATAAGTGAACCTGATAATACACCCCTAGTAATGTATAACTGAACATGATCGTACACCCCAAGAAATGTGTAACTGAACAGGATAAGACACCCCTAGAAATGTATAACTGAACCTGATAATACACCCCTAGAAATGTATAACTGAACATGATAAAACACCCCTAGAAATGTATAACTGAACCTGATAATACACCCCTAGAAATGGATAACTGAACATGATAATACACCCCTAGAAATGTATACCTGAACATGATAATACACCCCTAGAAATGTATAACTGAACCTGATAATACACCACTAGAAATGTATAACTGAACATGATAATACACCCCTAGAAATGTATAACTGAACATGATAATACACCCCTAGAAATGTATTACTGAACATGATAATACACCCCTAGAAATGTATAACTGCACCTGATAATACACCCCTAGAAATGTATAACTGAGCATGATAATACACCCCGAGAAATGTATAACTGAAGCTGATAAAAACACCCCTAGAAATGTATAACTGGACCTGATATACACCCCTAGAAATGTATAACTGAACATGATAATACACCCCTAGAAATGTATCACTGAACATGATAATACACCCCTAGAAATGTATAATTAACATGATAATACACCCATAGAAATGTATAACTGAACATGATAATACACCTCTAGAAATGTGTAACTGAACATGATAATACACCCCTAGAAATGTATAGCTGAACATGATAATACACCCCTAGAAATGTATAGCTGAACATGATAATACACCCCTAGAAATGTATAACTGAACCTGATAATACACCACGAGAAATGTATAACTGAACATGAAAATACACCCATAGAAATGTATAACTGAACCTGATAATACACCCCGAGAAATGTATAACTGAACCTGATAATACACCACTAGAAATGTATAACTGAACCTGATAATACACCCCTAGAAATGTAGAACTGAACCTGATAAAACACCCCTCGAAATGTATAACTGAACATGATAATACACCCCTAGAAATGGATAACTGAACATGATAATACACCCATAGAAATGTATAACTGAACCTGATAATACACCCCGAGAAATGTATAACTGAACATGATAATACACCCCTAGAAATGTATAACTGAACCTGATAATACACCCCTAGAAATGTATAACTGAACATGATAATACACCCCTAGAAATGTATAACTGAACATGATAAGACACCCCGAGAAATGTATAACTGAACATGATAATACACCCCTAGAAATGTATAACTGAACCTGATAATACACCCCTAGAAATGTATAACTGAACATGATAATACACCCCTAGAAATGTATAACTGAACCTGATAATACACCCCTAGAAATGTATAACTGGACCTGATATACACCCCTAGAAATGTATAACTGAACCTGATAATACACCCCTAGAAATGTATAACTGGACCTGATATACACCCCTAGAAATGTATAACTGGAGCTGATAATACACCACTAGAAATGTATAACATAACCTGATAATACACCCCTAGAAATGTATAACTGAACATGATAATACACCCCTTGAAATGTATAACTGGACCTGATATACACCCCTTTAAATGTATAACTGAACCTGATACTACACCCCTTGAAATGTATAAGTGAACCTGATAATACACCCCCAGTAATGTATAACTGAACATGATAATACACCCCTAGAAATGTATAACTGAACATGATAATACACCCCTAGAAATGTATAACTGAACCTGATAATACGCCCCTAGAAATGTATAACTGAACATGATAATACACCCCTTGAAATGTATAACTGAACCTGATAATACACCCCTAGAAATGTATAACTGGACCTGATATACACCACTAGAAATGTATAACTGAACATGATAATACACCCCTAGAAATGTATAACTGGACCTGATATACACCCCTAGAAATGTATAACTGAACCTGATAATACACCCCTAGAAATGTATAACAGGACCTGATATACACCGCTAGAAATGTTTAACTGGACCTGATAATATACACTAGAAATGTATAACTGAACCTGATAATACACCCCTAGAAATGTATAACTGGACCTGATATACACCCCTAGAAATGTATAACTGGAGCTGATAATACACCACTAGAAAATGTATAACATAACCTGATAATACACCCCTAGAAATGTATAACTGAACATGATCATACACCCCTAGAATTGTATAACTGAACATGATAATACACCGCTAGAAATGTATAACTGAACATGATAATACACCCCGAGAAATGTATAACTGAACCTGATAATACACCCCTAGAGATGTATAACTAAACATGATAATACACCCTCAGAAATGTATAACTGAACATGATAATACACCCCTAGAAATGTATAACTGAAACTGATAATACACCCCTAGAAATGTATAACTGAACCTGATAATACACCCCTATAAATGTACAACTGAACCTGATAATAAACCCCTAG
>NW_028226393.1:5000-43950 GCF_052327205.1 Somniosus microcephalus | reverse complement strand
GAATGTTGGAAAACTGTACCTTTTTGCTATGTAAGCTTTGGCAATATGGTTCTCTGTAAACTTTCATGCCAATAAAGCATTTGAACTGAACTGAACTGAGAGAGAGCGGGGAAGAGAGAGAGCGGGGAAGAGAGAGAGAGAGCGGGGAAGAGAGAGAGAGAGAGCGGGGAAGAGAGAGAGAGAGCGGGGAAGAGAGAGAGAGAGAGCGGGGGAGAGAGAGAGAGAGAGCGGGGAGAGAGAGAGAGAGAGAGCAGGAGGGAGAGAGAGAGAGAGAGCGGGGGAGAGAGAGAGAGAGAGAGAGAGAGAGCGGGGAAGAGAGAGAGAGCGGGGAAGAGAGAGAGCGCGGGGAAGAGAGAGAGAGAGAGTGGGGAAGAGAGAGAGAGAGCGCGCGGGGAAGAGAGAGAGGGCGCGCGGGGAAGAGAGAGGGTGCGCGGGGAAGAGAGAGCGCGCGGGGAAGAGAGAGAGAGAGCGCGGGGAAGAGAGAGAGCGCGGGGAAGAGAGAGAGAGAGAGCGGGGAAGAGAGAGAGAGAGAGAGCGGGGAAGAGAGAGAGAGCGGGGAAGAGAGAGAGAGAGAGAGAGAGCGGGGAAGAGAGATAGAGAGAGCGGGGAAAGAGAGAGAGAGCATGCATGCAGAGCCGAACTAGGCAGATACCCACTGATAATAAACATCCAAAAACGAGCACTAAACTTCCTAAATCACCTCAAATCTAGCTCCCCAGACACCCTTCATTTCAAAGCCTTTCAGACCCAAGAGCTAAACCCAGAAAAAAGTCCCCTGAGTCAGCTGCTACTGAAACTAAGTACTCAGCCGGACCCTGACCAGCCCCAGACCAACACAGCCGTCCAAACACCAATCCGAGTGAACCAAATCATTAAAAAATGCAAAGAAACCTACCTGGAACATTGGAACAAAATAACCGAAAGCCAAAGCAGATTAGAATGTTACCGGGCCCTAAAAAGAGAATATAAACTGGCAGACTACCTCACGACCATCAGAGACACAAAACAGAGACAGACCCTCACCAGGTACAGACTAAGCGACCACCAACTGGAAATTGAAAAAGGCAGATACAAGAAATCCTGGCAGCCTAGAGAGAATAGAATATGCGATCAATGTCTGGCCGGCGAGGTTGAAACAGAGATGCATTTCCTCCTAAAATGCGAAAAATTCAACACATCAAGAAACATATTATTCAACAAGCTAAGCCAAACAACCCCAGATTTCAAGGAATTGGATGACCTGTCAAAATTGAGATTAGTCCTAGGAGAAGGAGACAGACCATACCTAGGGGCCAAATATGTAACAACATGTCACAACCTGAGAACTGTTTAAAATTAAGACTGTTTAAAATTAATATTGAACGTACCAAATGAAGTACAAAGACTGTTTAAAACTAATATTGTTTAAAAGTAATATTGTATGTACCCAACAAATGTCAAATCGATTGACACCTACAGAATGTTGGAAAACTGTACCTTTTTGCTATGTAAGCTTTGGCAATATGGTTCTCTGTAAACTTTCATGCCAATAAAGCATTTGAACTGAACTGAACTGAGAGAGAGCGGGGAAGAGAGAGAGCGGGGAAGAGAGAGAGCGGGGAAGAGAGAGAGAGAGCGGGGAAGAGAGAGAGAGAGAGCGGGGAAGAGAGAGAGAGAGCGGGGAAGAGAGAGAGAGAGAGCGGGGGAGAGAGAGAGAGCGGGGGAGAGAGAGAGAGAGAGCGGGGAGAGAGAGAGAGAGCGGGGGAGAGAGAGAGAGAGAGAGCGGGGAGAGAGAGAGAGAGAGAGAGAGCGGGGAAGAGAGAGAGAGCGGGGAAGAGAGAGAGCGCGGGGAAGAGAGAGAGAGTGGGGAAGAGAGAGAGAGAGCGCGGGGAAGAGAGAGAGGGCGCGCGGGGAAGAGAGAGGGCGCGCGGGGAAGAGAGAGAGCGCGGGGAAGAGAGAGAGCGCGGGGAAGAGAGAGAGAGAGCGCGGGGAAGAGAGAGAGCGCGGGGAAGAGAGAGAGCGCGGGGAAGAGAGAGAGAGAGAGCGGGGAAGAGAGAGAGAGAGAGAGCGGGGAAGAGAGAGAGAGAGCGGGGAAGAGAGAGAGAGCGCGCGGGGAAGAGAGAGAGAGCGCGCGGGGAAGAGAGAGAGCGCGGGGAAGAGAGAGAGAGAGCGCGGGGAAGAGAGAGAGAGAGAGCGCGGGGAAGAGAGAGAGAGAGCGCGGGGAAGAGAGAGAGCGAGCGGAGAAGAGCGAGAGCGAGCGGGGAAGAGCGAGAGAGAGCGGGGAAGAGCGAGAGAGAGCGGGGAAGAGCGAGAGAGAGCGGGGAAGAGCGAGAGAGAGCGGGGAAGAGCGAGAGAGAGAGCGGGGAAGAGCGAGAGAGAGCGGGGAAGAGCGAGAGAGAGCGGGGAAGAGCGAGAGAGAGAGCGGGGAAGAGCGAGAGAGAGCGGGGAAGAGCGAGAGAGAGCGGGGAAGAGCGAGAGAGAGCGGGGAAGAGCGAGAGAGAGCGGGGAAGAGCGAGAGAGAGAGCGGGGAAGAGCGAGAGAGAGAGCGGGGAAGAGCGAGAGAGAGAGCGGGGAAGAGAGAGAGCGGGGAAGAGAGAGAGAGAGAGAGCGGGGAAGAGAGAGAGAGTGCGGGGAAGAGAGAGAGAGAGAGAGAGCGGGGAGGAGAGAGAGCGCGGGGAATAGAGAGAGCGCGGGGAATAGAGAGAGAGAGCGCGGGGAATAGAGAGAGCGCAGGGAATAGAGAGAGAGAGGGAAAATAGAGAGATGGAAGGGAGAGAAGTGATAGAGAGGGAGAGAGAGCGAGTGGATAAAACACTGGTTCGGCCCCAGCTGGAGTATTGTGACCAATTCTGGGCACCACTTTAGATTGGATGTCCAGGCCTTGGAGAGGGTGCAATAGAGATTTACCAGAATGGTACCAGAGGTCAGGAACTTCAGTTTTGAGGAGAGACTCGAGAAACTGGGGTTGTTCTCCTTAGAGTGGAGGTTAAGGGGAGTAAAAGCAGAAAATGCTGAAAATACTCAGCAGGTCAGGCAGCATCTGTGGAGAGAGATACAGAGTTAACGTTTCCGGTCGATCATCTTTCGTCAGAACTGGAAAAGGTTAGAGCTGGAACAGGTTTTCAGCAAGTACAGAGGCAGGGAAAGGAGGGAGGGGAGGAAAGAAAATGGAAGGCCTGTGATAGTGTGGATGGCAGAAGAGATTAAATGACAAAAGGGATGATGGTGCACAGCAAAAGAAGATGATAGTGGGACTAGTAAAAAAACATAAGATGGATCCAGAGGAGGTGTAAATGGGACTATCAGAATCACCAGCAACAGCTGCTGTCCAAAAAAATGGGGGCAGAGGTTAGGATCTGAAATTGTTGAACTCGAGCCCGGAAGGCTGTAAAGTGCCTAATAGAAAGAGACGGTGCTGTTCCTTGAGCTTACGTTGAGCTTCATTGGAACAGTGTAGGAGGCCGAGGACAGAGAGGTCAGAGTGGGAGTGGTCCAGAGAATTGAAATGACAGCCGACCAGAAGCTCAGGGTTACGCTTGAGGACTGAACGGAGTTGTTCCGCAAAGCGTCACCCAATCTGCCAATGTAGAGGAGACCGCATCATGAGCAGTGAATACAGTGTACGAAATTGAAAGAAATACAAGTAAATCGCTGGTTCACATGGAAGGAGTGTTTGGGGCCCTGGACGGTGGGAAGGTAGGAGGTAAAAGGGCAGGTGTTGCATCTCCTGCGCTTGCATGGGAAGGTGCCATGGGAAGGGGAGTCGGTGTTTGGGGCGATAGGGGAGTGGACCAGGGTGTCGTGGAGGGAACGGTCCCTTCGGAATGCAGAAAGGGGAAGGGAGGGGAAAATGTGTTTGGTGGTGGGATCACGTTGGAGGTGGCGGAAATGGCGGAGGATGGTCCGTTGAATGTGGATGCTGGTGGGGTGAAAGAGGAGGACAAGGGGAACCCTATCGTGGTTCTGGGAGGGAGGGGAAGGGGTGAAAGCGGGCAATGGAACGGACATGGTCAAGGGCTATGTCAACCATGGTAGGTGGGAATCCTCGGTTGAGGTAAAAGGAAGACATATCGGAAGCACTGGTATGGAAGTTGGCATCGTCGGAACAGATGCGACAGAGACGGAGAATGGAATAGAGTCCTTACAAGAAGCAGGGTGGGAGGAAGCGTAGTCAAGGTAGCTGTAGGAGTCAGTGGACTTATAGTGGATATTGGTTGATAGTCTATCCCCAGAAAAGGAGACAAAGAAGTTGAGGAAGGGAAGGGAAGACTCAGAGATGGACCATGTGAAGGCGAGGGAAGGATAGAAATTGGAAGCAAAGTTGATGAAATTTTCCAGTTCAGGGCGAGAGCATCAATATACTGGAAAAAGAGGTGAGGGAGGGAACCTGAGTAGGACTGGAACAAAGAATGTTCCAGGTATCCCACAAAAAGGCAGGCACAGCTAGGACCCATAAGGATTCCCATAACAACACCTTTTATTTGGAGATAGTGAGTGGAGTCAAAAGAGAAGCTGTTCAATGTGAGAACAAGTTCAGCCAGGCAGAGGAGGGTGGTGAAGGATGGGGACTGGTTGGGCCTCCATTCAAGGAAGAAGCGGAGCACCCTCAGGCCGTCCTGGTGGGGGATGGAGGTGTAGAGGGATTGGACGTCCATAGTGAAAAGGAGACGGTTAGGGCCAGGAAACTGGAAAGTGGCAAAGGGTGTCATAAAAGTCGCGGATGTAGGTAGGAACAGACTGGACAAGGGTAGGAAAAAAAAGTCAAGATAGGAAGAAATCAGTTCTGTGGGGCAAGAACAGGCTGAAACGATGGGTCTACCAGGGCAGTCCTGTTTGTGGATTTTGGGAATGAGGTAGAAGCGGGCTGTGTGGGGTTGGGGGACTGAGAGGTTGGGGGAGATTCGTTATGTTCAAAATCATGAAGGGTTTTGATCGAGTAAACTGTTTCCAATGGCATAAGGGTCAGTAACCAGAGGATACAGATTTAAGATAAATGGCAAAAGAACCAGGGGTGAATTGAGGAAAATAAAAATTAACGCAGCGAGTTGCTATGATCTGGGAGGTACTGCCTGAATCGCGACAATAATAACTTTCTAATGAGAATGGGATAAATACTTGGTGGAAAATGTTGCAGGGCTGTGGGGGAAGAGCGGAGAGTGGGATTGATTGGATAGCTCTACCCCCAGGCACGGTGGGCGGTATGGCCTCCTGGGCTGGAAGTCTAACAAGAGGCTGGGAATGTGGAGTGGGCTTGTTAGTTGTCACTTTCACTTTAGCCCCGGCTGCTTCAATTTCATCGACCAACCCCGGGAATCCACCGAGCCGAAGCACAACCCCACCCCCGTGAGAAAGTGGTTCCCGATCTCCGGGCCCAGGATCAAAAGTGGCCAATAGGCCGCGCCCCGCCCCTCGCACTTTACCTAAAAGCGGCATCAGAGCGACCAACGCGACCACCACCGGCACCAGGAGCGGCAGCGAGTTCCCACTCCGGCCCATGACTCCGGCTCCAGCCTCTGTCCCTCTCTCTGGGCCCCGAGTTTCTCCCGCTCTGACCGAGAAGCATCCACAGCCTCCCCTTCGCCCGTTTCCCTTTCACCAGCAGCGGAGGTGCGCGTTCACACCGGCCGATCCCTGCCGCTGGAGGGCGCTGCCAACAATCTCTAGGTTGAAAATAACAGAAAATGCTGGAAAAACTCAGGTCAGGCAATATCCGTGGAAAGAAATTTGAGTTTGAGATTGACATTGTGTTCGATGGGCAGAGGAAGCAAGGTTGGTTTTTTTAAAGTGGGGGTGATGACACCAGTTTTTGAAAAGGAGGAAGTACCTGAAAGGGAACCCCTAAATACTATGATGTTTGATTTACTGGTGCTGATTTTATAACTTTTGCTTTAAATTGACAAATCTGTAAGTACATTTTACATTACCTAGGAGAAGCATCCCAGAAGGCGCCGAACACCTCAAGTCTCTTCGCCGGGAGCAAGCGGAAGCCAAGCGCAGGCAGCGCAAGGAGCGCACGTCAACCCAAGCACCCCACCCACCCGTCCCCTCAACCACCGTCTGCCCCACCTGTGACAGAGACTGTAGGTCCCGCATTGGACACATCAGTCACCTGCGAACTCATTTTTAATGTGGAAGCAAGTCATCCTCGGGACTGCCTAAGATTGAAGATTGAGATTGACCTAGGATTTACAGCACAGAAACAGGCCATTCAGCCCAACCAGTCTATGCCAGCGTTTATGCTCCACTCGAGCCTCCTCCAGTCTTTCCTCATCTGTCAGCATAACCCTCTATTCCCTTCTCCCTCCTATGCTTATCTAGCTGCCCCTTAAATGCATCTATACTATTCTCTTCAGCTACTCCCTGTGGTAGCGAGTTCCACTCTCACCACTCTCTGGGTAAAAAAGTTCCTTCTGAAGTCCCTATTTGATTTCTTGGTGACTATCTTATATTGATGCCCACTAGTTTTGCTCTTCCCCACAAGTGGAAACACTCTCTATCTACTCTTATCAAACCCTTTCATAATTTTAAAGACCTCTATTAGGTCACCCCTCAGCCATCTCTTTACAAGAGACCCAGCCTGTTCGTCCTTTCCTGACACATATACCCTTGCATTTCTGGTGTTATCCTTGTAAATCTTTTTTGCACCCTCTCCAGTGCCTCTATATGCTTTGTATAAAATGGCAACCAGAATGGTAAAGGATTTTATGGAAACATTTTGCTACTTATTTTTTTCAGCTGTAATGAATATGGATTTAGAAAAGGCCAGTCACTTTCTGACAACTTTAAAAGAGCTCGTTGAGGAAATACAGTATATATTGATAAAGGAAATGTAGTGGATGTTGTGTATATAGATTCTCAAAAGGCATTTAATAAGGTGCTACATACAAGGCTGACACAATATTAAAGAGAATGTGAAAGCAGGGATAGGAAGTTGGTTCCAGGACAGAAAACAAAGCAGTTGTTGATGGAAGTTCTTGGATTGGAGGGATGTAAACAGTGGTTATCCCCTCGGGATCAGTGTTGGGGACATGGTTCCTAATCCATATAAATGATCTGGATTTAGGTATGGGGGCTTGATAACGGAAATTGCAAACATAAAATACAATGCATGGGCAACTGCGAAGAGGACTATTGGCGACTACAGGACTTAAACAAGTTAGTACATTTTGAAGATAGATGTCAGATGAAATTTACAGTAACTTGCATTTATATAACACCTTTAACGTAGGAAAATGGTCCAAGGCACTTCACAAAAGTATAGTCAGACAAAAATGGACACCAACCCAAAAAAACAAGATCGTAGAAGGGGTGACTAAAAGCTTGGTAAAATCACTGGGTTTTAAGGAGGGTCTTAAAGGAGGAGAGGGAGTTGAAGCGGTTTAGGGAGGTGAAGATATTTAGGGAGGGCATTCAGAGCTTAGGGCCCAAACAGCTGAAGGCACAGCTGCTAATAGTGGGGCGAAGGAACTGGAGAAAGCTTAGAGGCCAGAGTCGTTGGAACACAGTCCTAGGAGGGTTGTAGGGCTGGAGCAGGATATAGAGAGATAGAGAGGGGGGCATCATGATGGGATATGACCAACATTTGATGATGAGAATTTTAAATTGAAGGCATTGGGGGACCAGGACTCAAAGTATGTCAGAGCACATGAGTGATGGGTGAGGGGGACTTGGTGCAGACTAGGATACAGGCAGCAGACCTTTGGATGACCTGAAATTTATTGAGGGTGCTGGATAGGCGGCCAGCCAGGCGAGCATTGGAATAGCTAAGACTGGAGGTGACACTAGCATAAATGAGGGATTCAGCAGCAGATGGACTGAAGCAGGCAATGTTCGAGGTGGAAGTAGGCACTCCTTAATGATGGAGAGGATATGGGGTCTGAAGCCCAACTGGGGGTAAAATAAGGCACAGAGGTTATGAACAGTCTGTTTCTATGTGGGACAGTTGCAGGAGAGGGGATGGATTCAGTGGTAAAGGTACTCAGTTTGTGGTGGGGGCCAAAGAGGACTGGATGTCAACACAGAGCCAGTGGAGGGATCAAGAGGTGGCGTGGTAGAGCTGTGTTTTATCAGTGTGCTTGTGGAATCTAACTTCATATGATGTCGCCAAAGGGTAGCATGCAGATGAGAAAGATGAGATAGATCCCCTTGGGGAACTCGAGTTAATTTAATGAGAAATGTGAAGAAATATATACAAAGTGGTAAAACTTTAAAAAGGAATATAGTGGAGAATCTTAGGGATAAACAAATTGTTCGAAATGGGAAGCCAAGTCAACATAGCTGTAATAAAAAGTGGAAAGGTTTTATAAATAGGATGTAGCATAAAAAGCAGAGTTGATCCTAAATCCATACAAGACATTGAATAAACCATAATTAGAATATTGTGTCCAGTTTTGGCTGCCTTACTTTAGGAAAAACATAAGAGTAACAAGTTTACCCAATTTTCAGTGTCTCCCAGGACAGTTCAAAGTAACATAACTGAAATGGCTCTGGAGGCACTTATAAGCAATTGTAAAGAAGGTATTTGTCAATAAAGAAGCAAACAGAATATTATTCAGTGGTATATATTTTATTACGAATCACTATTTATATACTGCTTTTATATTTTAGCACAATGCAATACAATCACTCATTTAATTAAAAATAATCTTGCGTGACAAATGCCATAATTTTGTATTTAACATCCATATACAGTAAAAAAAAAAATCCAGTAACAATTCAGCAGTTTATAAACATGATACGGGAAACACTGCAACATTAACTAGAGCAGTATTTTGGGTAGACTGGAATAAAACGTTAGCATAATTAAAACTGGAAATGAGAGAAATACATGATAGATTGATCAGCATCTAAGAGAATTTTCAGCATTTACAGTTGTTTTTTTTTATCTCTTACTGATAGGGTAGTCAGACATGGAGTCTTATTATTTACATGGAGTTATTATTTACAATCTATTTTAGGTCACGATTCAAGAAGGGGATATTAAACGCAAAAAAGAATTGAAGGCGAGAATTTTCTTACTTGTCCTCACTGGAAAAAGATGGATTCTATTGCAACAATTTTACAGTCTCAGAAGATATATTACATTTTCTGCCAGTGGTACTCGGGTATTACATTAAGGTTACAGGAATGGAACCCAATGGAAATGGGGTAAATTTAAAATAAAACTAAACGAGTGCCGCTGTGCTGCGCTGCCTTTTATGGCCTTAAGTTTCAGACTGGAGAATCTGGAGCATTTTGTAGTTACCACCAATTATTGCATTAACCAACATGAAGTCTTAATACCCGTGGGTGCTGCAGGAAATATTTTGGATTATGTCTGGAGTTACTTTTGCAGTTAAATTCCAATTTTGGTTGCAAGTCACCGCAATATTAAAAAAGGATTAAAATAAGGGACATAAAAAAAAATTACAATAATGGAAAGTGGATTACAGCACTAATCAGACTTGAGCCATAATTAACCTTAGAGACATCAAGGACATGATCTGATGCACTACGATCTAGGACTTGATTAATTAACACATTCGACACTATGGCCTAGATATTCAATTTTAGCAGAATTGGGGTGCATCCTCAGCATGGTGGGACTTCTGCCCACCAGAAAGATGCGTCCCAGACCTCGGCTAATTTTCCAGTTCCTTTAAATATTTCTGGCAAGCTCCACTAACTCCATTGGGGAGTCTGCCTAGTGTGGGGCAGAGATTGGCTTCAGCAGGCCTCTATTTATCTGGCAATTTTTTGGCTTCTATACAAAAACGGTCATTTTTTTTCCAGAATTTGGCACTTAGATCTATAAGAAATTGAGGCATTTAAATTTTAAATGGCCTCGAAGCTGCCATAGAAACAATATGGCACAAAGAACAACATTGATGTCAGATGATGATTTTGATGCACCCACCCATATATTGTATACCTCCTTCTTGGCAGAAGTCCAAAAAGTGGCAGGGAGCAGCAGAGAACTGGTGAAGCAGCTCTGGGGCAATTTCCCACCCGTGTCTAATGGAGTTGAGTCAGCTTGCTGGCTTACGTCCATCTATATTGACTCTACAAGTTAAATAGTATTACAACAATCTGTCAACAGATGTGTAGAAGTTCCTGGGGTATGGTTCAGACTCATTCTGGCAGTGACCAGCAGTTGGTCTACCTTCTGGTTCAGTATGCCAATTGAAATGTCTTGGGTTTGCTCAACTGCAGATCAATTCTTGTGCTACTAAACTCTTCTCATTTTTTAATCTTCTGTTCCAATGGGCCTGGTTTCTTCCCGGTCTGAGGTTGCAAGAAGAGGAGCAGACATCTGTCTGAAAATGCAGGACAGAAAATACATACTGAATTCTATTTCTAAAGTCAGTCCTGAAATATAACAAAGTATATTATTAAACTTGGTGTACAAATGGAGAACTGAAAATACATTACAAATCTAAAACTGCTTCTTGGATATTTTGAGTTTTATGCACATCAAATTCAGCTTTTGAGGATGTGCTAAAATCCAATTAAACGCCTTAATCCTCTCCTTCATCCTTCTCAAATATTTAACAAGTTTCCTTGTTTTAATGATAAAACTCTACCCACTATTGTACCTGATCAATGGATAGAAAGTTTAGCCTCTTATTGAGAAATAACTTGTATTTATGTAGTGCCTTATGATGTCCAGAGACATACCAAAGTAGTTCACGTCCAATGATTTACTTTAAAAAAAAAGCAATGTGTGGTTATGTGGCTATTTGCACACAGTAAGATCTCGAAAACAGTAAATTTGATAAACGACCTATTAACCTGTTTCGGTGCTGTAGGCCGAGGGAGAAATGCTGGCAAGGGCACTGGGAGAACTCCCTATTCTTCAAATAGTGCCAAGGGATCTTTTATGCCCATTTAAACAGACAGATGGTTTAATGTCCCATCCAAGCAATGGCATCTATAATAATACAAACCCCTTCACCAAAACCTTGGCTGCCCGTGCTTGCAAACATCGAACCACCACACCTACGCCACGAATATGCAGTCTCCAGAGAATACAACTGCTACACCAGTGGAGACATGCTGATCCAGGCCGACTTGAACAACCTACCACCAATCCATCTCAAATCTAGGCAGCCATTTTGGACCATCGCCGAAGCCCTTCAGCAATCTCCCCTCAGCCTTGATGACAGATGGCAAAATGCTTGGAAGAACTGTGACATACGGAATGCATTCCTTGTAGAGGATCACACAGTACAACCTGAAGGATCAAACTTTTCTCGCAAACAGTGGACAACCATCAACCGCCTCAGAACAGGTCATGGTTGATGCTGCCACCTTCTCCATTGATGGAAGATTAAAGCATCCCCATCATGCGACGGTGGAGCTCCTAATCAGACCCTGGAACACATCATTGAGCACTCCCCTCAGAGGAAATTCACAGGCAGCCTACAAGATATCCACGCTGTTACACCGGAAGCTTTGGCCTGCATATCTGACTTAGATATTGACATCTGATTTGCTTTGCTATCATACGAAAGACATAGTAGTAGTTCTACACTGAACTGTCAGCCTAGGTTATTCATCAAGTCCAGGATGGGGCTTGAAATCACAACTCAAGTCATATGTAAAAATACTACTGGCTGAGGCAAAGTGAGACCTGGTTGGTTTGATCATTACCCATAAACCCATAACAACTTAAGTGTTTGGATCACGCTGATGTAAAGTTCCAGGTGTCAAAGCAAAAAGTAGCAGCGTAACTGGGTTACAAGTGGTGTAAAATCTCCAAGAAGCTATCAGTGCTTTGAAATTGCATTGGCCGTGAGAGAATTGCAGTCCACTAAAAAGCCTCATTATGAAAATTCCTAGGGTTTAAAACTTTGTATACAACCTTTTTATATGTTAGAACAAAGCTGATGCTCCAATTCACAAACTCAACATTGAAATTAGCCGCTGGGGGACTGGAGTTCTGTGGATGCACTGTGAACCAATATTGATGCATCACAGTGCTGGTCTGGCTGAAGTTAGTCTGCAGTCTAACAAGAGTCCATGGAGAGCCCAACAAGCTCACTAAACACAAAAAAAATGCTGAAATGTGCCAAACTCAAGACGGTAACAGTTGGTCTTATGAAATGGTTTCTATTAGAACCTCTTTACTGATGATACAAGTAATGCAAGATTTCTGAAAGTAATCCATTGCAGCAAAAGTAAAATAATTAGCAGCACAATTTCAGCATTTTCTTCACAGCATCCAGCAAAAATGACACATTGGATGGAAGTCAGATAACACCATCATAAAAACTTGGATGCCACTAATACCATCCATCAAGACATTTTCTCCATCTCAAAATAGTCTATGAGTTGATTTTTTTTAAACAAATGCTACTATACTATTAATCTAACATTTTGTATACATAGGGGCCTCGCAAGTGCTGGTTTCAGGCATGCGAAGCGCATGTGCTGAAAACCGGCACTTCCGATCTGTCAAGAATCCTCGACAGATCATCCACCTGCCCTGGAGAAGGGCCTCTGTGGGTGGAGAGTTCCGCTTTTTGCAGAACCTCCGCCCGCTGAAAACCTTTAAAAATCTTATGCCTGGTAAAAGCAGACGTACGGTCTGCTTTTACCAGCATAAGAGTTTTAAAAAAGTCCAAAAAAAAAAAAAATTTCAACTCATTTCTAATTTAAAAATACTTTAAAAAGATAAGTTTATTTTTAGCCCCATAAAAAACTAACTTTTTTTCCAAAAATTTAAAAATTTGTTTCAAATACTGAATTTAATGTAATTTTAACTCATTTTAAAAAACGTGATTTAAAAAAAAATGTATTTAATATTTTGATGTCTTTTTTCAGTGATCCCCATTCAAGTCTAACCTGTCAAAAGTATGAAGGGGGATTCCCTTCTCCCATTGGCTTGCCTGGCCCACGTGATCCCAGGGACGCTTGCAAACCGCCTGTGTCCCTGGGATACCTGGGCCTCTGCGCGCGCGCACCAGGAGAGGCTCAGGAGCGGAAGAGTCCGGACCTCGGGAGCCCTCAGGTAAGGGCATAGATTTTTTTCCTGATATGAGGCATCCGCACGCAGGAAGCCTCCCACCGGAAATTACGGGCCATTATTTTATCATCAATCTCAAGACCTCTGGCAGGTTTCTCTTGACAACCAATTTTGGCAGTTTGTAGGAAGACTACTCATAGGCCGAAGTAAACATCAACTGTACAATAATAAGGCTACTCATGAATCACAACTTCACATAAAATTTAAAAAAATTAAACAATTTACCCACGGTTACTTTGTCATTCCTTTCTCACTTTGGATACTGCACTATGAAAATGTAGATGAACTAGTCTGTGACTCTTAGAAGGCTAATTTTAAAATTCAATTTGGTCTGGCTTAACATCAATAAGTATACAACAATAAAAGTAAGAAAGAACTAGAATGGACACTGAGCTTTAATATTGTCTTTTCATCTCTAGGACCTGGAACCAAATCCAGCCCAGATATTGGAGGTGAACAACTCTGTTCTCTGATGGGTGTAAATAATAGTGCGGACATTAATCCTGGTCAGTGTTAAGTCAAAGAATATAATTAACCAGAATTTGAGACTATTGGGCAACTATTTACTGGTAAGAGTTACAAATATAGCAAATGGGAGTGATGTTGGTAGCAGAGCTTTCTGAGGTTAAGTTGAAGTTTACAACATAGTTTTGAAGGAATTTTGTGCTGCATCTGATGTTGCTGTAGATGGAGAAACTTTCCATCCTCCATGCTCAACGTGATGAGCAGTAAAGGTAAAGTTTAAGTTAATAGGTTCTTGCAAGTAGTCTATGCATTACTAATGGTTCGTACTGTACAACGATCAGGTATACTTGACATATTGGACGAGTGAAACATTGTCACACATCTGATATATGATAAACTGATGATTGTTTTTTCTTCAAATTTTACTAGAACTACCTTTTTTAATATTTCATTTCAAAGACGACTGCATACCATTATGAAATTGGCTTTTAACACTTTTCTGATTGAAACTCAATTCCTCATCCCCATTTTTTGCACCCATCTCTTCCTGCCCTGAAAATGGTAACATCTGGTATTGTATGGTTCCACAAACACCTGCAGTCCTGTCAGCTCACCCAAGTGACCACTCATGTGTGAGGCTAGATGATGTGCCAGTAGAGTAATTCCACTGTGATGAGCATCACAACTGGGCGTAATCCCGTCCTCATCCAACATCCCCACTTGCACTTGCCAGTAGGAACCACTGGATAGTAATCAACGAGAATCCTTCCCTAACCCAGGGGTATACGGAGGTGAAATATAGCATTAATTAACTTATCCAAGGTCAGCTTTTTCAACACAATCTGAAAATTGAACCTAGGACCAACATTCCCGTTAAGCTGCGCAGCAGTCTGGCATTCCCACGCAGGCCACTCACCAGCTTTTACACTGAAGAAACTGCGCATGCACAAACATTTTAATGGGTCACGCAGCCAATTAAAGGGACCACGCACCTAAAATAAAAATTAGAGGGAACATCACCTAGGAACCCCTGATGTTAATTGCTCACTACAACACTAGATGGTACATTTCTCTACTGAGCCACTGAAATCAAAAGCGGTCAATAAAAATTCCAAAAAGGTAACTAAAATCCCATTTTTAAATGGGCTAAACATTTAAAGCTGGGTTTCTCATTTTAATATCTACCTGCTTCATAATAGTACTTGTTAAATTTCCAAATTTTAAAAGCATAATGATGTAGTTTGTTTTGTCTGCAGGAACAATTTAAAATAAAACTTGGACTGTCTAAAATTGACCTTTGGACAAAACGGGTGCAGCAAAACCTTATATTTACCTTAAAATTGCAAATAAATCTTTTAGTCCGTCACTTCTTTAGTTTGAGTGAATACCCGTACATCCGATTTCTGTGCCCTGATCAGACGCTTCTGGAGCAAATTCTATTTTTGTTACTGAAGAGAAGAGACCATTTGCAGCAATTTCAGGCTTTGTATTAACCACTGGTCCTATGAAGGGTTGCTTTCCTTTGAACCACTTAACTTCAATTTCTTGAGGTGCATAATCAGTCAGTGAAACAGTGAAAGTTGCCACTTTGTTTTTCTCTGGATGGGTTGGGTTGCATCGTATCTGATTTCAGACATAGTGGGAGGAGAACCTTAAAACAGAATGGAACATGCAAATATTGAGTTAGCGCCATTTTCTGCAGACTGATAATTTGTCTCAACATTCTAGTAAATGTACTTAAGATAACTTTGGCAAATTGAATTCTTTAATTTGGAAAACTCAGTTACTATAGTCATACAGTACAGCTGGGACCACTAGAGATGAAGGTAGGACCGAAGGAGTACCTGAGGAGGCTGTGGAAGAGCCACAACTCCAGCTAAATATTCAAAAGGACACCATTAAAAAAAAGACTAAAAATAGATGTCATCCAGACCATATGATATGCATTCCACAATACTGAAGAACAATACTAAAAATCTTTGGAAATGGGAAATCTTCCAAGTTGACAAGAAAACTGCAAATGTTATACTCTTGTTCAAGAAAGGGAAAAAGAAAGAATGAGTCAGGAAATTAGTCTTGCCTTGATTATGGGTAAACATATACAGTCCATGAGACAGGATTAAATTACTCAACAGTTAGAAAGGCATGGACAGTCAGCATGGGTTTACAAAAAGGTAGGTTGTGTTTTGGGTGAGCCCAAAAGGTAGCACCTCTGCATGGCAAACATCTGCACCCAGAAGGGTGGTTTTAGTAGCAATTGGTGATGACTCACCCAGCTCTCACTAATGGCTCCAAGCACCACACCCAGGACCTTACCTCAGCTGACATGCTAAACCAAGGAATAATGATTGAACACGTGCTGAATGAACACGTGTTGAATGACAGTCCTCTGAAACCAAAAATTCAGCCCCATCATTACCACTGATCTGACAGATGGAAATTTAGTAGTTGTGATTGACTAATTTCACTGCATTTTTTGAGGAATTCATAGAAGGGCGCATTTCCGTTCAAGTTACGCTGGCACCCTGCCATAACTCCAGCGGGCAGAAGAAAATTGGTTGGGAAGCCATTCCACCAGCTTCCCACATTGTCACTTCCAGGATTTCCCACTGACAGTTATCAGGTGTCCAATCCTTTCACCCAAATATGGTCAGAAGTATTGTAAAGAGGCAAAGAAATAGGTATTTTAACCTATTTCTCATCATTTTCACCACAGCAACATTGGGTAGTAGGCCTTAACTTATTGGTGCACTATTGCTGTCACATGTGATGGTGGTGGGTTTAAAATTTAAAGGACCCAAGGGAGGGCAAGTGACTGTAGGGGATTTAATTACACTCCCATGCTCCAGTTTTACAAAGTTGAAATAAAGGCTATTTTTCTTAATTCAAAGTTTCTTAATTTTCCTGTAATTTTATTAATTTTACTCCTATCCAGGTCCGTTTACCCATCTAGGTCTATTTACAATAAATAGAAAGGCATAGGAAAAACACATCCAAGCACAAATTGTCGTCTTCAAAAATTATTTTGTTGATAACTATGATAAATTCAGTTGTTACCTAAATAATTCAATATTACAGATTCCAGAGAAATTAGGATTTTGCACCAGTTTAGCATACCTGGAAGTGTTAAACATAGCTGTTTTTAATAACCTGTTTCTCTCTCCACGGATGCTGCCTGGCCTGCTGAGTATTTCCAGCATTTTCTGTTGTTATTTCTGTTTTGGATAAAGCTTCATGTGCCACTACAAAGGCAAATTCCTTATTGTGATCCAAAGCTGTTGGTGTTAACTCCAGGTGGGAAAGTAACTGATAATATCCACCTTCTTCCTTCTCAGGGCCGATATTTCTGACTCCACTAAGGACAGGCTTTTCATCCATTAGCCAGTTGGTTGAGATTACACTTGGAGAAAAATTAGTTACTTGACACTTAAGAACAAGAGGCTGGCCATATGATGGAATTTCTGGCTCAAGAGTGATGTCAGAAACTATTGGAATTCCTGTTTGAAAAGAAAGAACAAGAATTGTTTCTAATAATGGCAATGAGTAATGTGTGTAGTGTACCAGTAGTCAACCCTGCCCCTCCTAGAACATGAAGTATTGTAATTTGATGAAATTCTGTGGAACAATACAATCAGCACAAAAACAAAGTAAACTAACAAACTGAAAGATGGTGCTAATACTATTTAAATTGTCCATGTTAGCAAACCAGTCTGATATGATAAATGGTTGTGACCCACAATAACATAAGGAGTTAAATGTTTCAGATAACAAATGGGTATCAACTTTATTATCTTTGTAATCTTAAATTCAACATGAAAAATCTGTAATTTTTAAGTTCAGTTGGCTTCTCAACTTTCATCCCTTCGTTAGATAATTGCAAACATCCTGAAATTGGACTATTCAAATATTACAAACAATTAATGCTTTCAGACAAGAAAGCATTTATTTTACCTTTATGTTCTATTGCTATCCATGATTGTTTTAACGTCATAAACATTTTGATGCAGAAAAAAACAAAGGCCTGGATTTTACGATCAGCGGTGAAGTGACAGCGCTCAAAGATCTAGCGATCTGTGGTATGGATTTCACCTTTCCCAATGTTAAATTGCATTCTGACATCACCTATAGGGGATCTTCAGCATCCAGCAACAGTGATGTCATCAAGCAGGCTAAGCAGCCAATCACACTGAATAATACTCACAGACAGCAAACCAGGAAGTAAAATACACTGATTATCCTTCACCTTTTAATCATTTTACAGAGAGCGAAATAAAGATTGGGACATACACATGGGATTAAGGTAGAAGCTGAAATATCATAAACAAACTTTAAAAAACATTGTTTTTCACTATATTAAAAACCTATGGATATTTTATTATAAGGGAGAAATTTGACATTCCACAAATATAAAATTAGTTTTTCAGGGCCAGAGAGATTTTTCAGCAGTAATTATGACTTAGTACACTGTTAAAAACCCAGTTACACCTCATTCAACAAGGCTTAACTTTTTCAGGTGTTTTTACAACGCGATTAAAATGTAAAAGGAAGTGCACTTCAATTAAAGTGATTTATAAAGATTTCCGTCTGCGGGGACTTCAACAGCGCACCCTGTGGAAGAGCAGGGAATCACTGACAGAAACTTCTGGATTGCCACGATTAACTGCATGCGCGGACATCAGAATTTGCTGTCAGTTTCACAGGAATGACGGCGAACACTGACAGTTTCACCGTCATTGCAACTGCAAAATGCGGGCCAGTAAGTTCGGAGGCTAAATGAAATTGTGCAATTACTGAAATTTCAGAATAACTTACCCATTATATGTTGATCTATGATCTAGTAAGAGTAGTACTGTAAATCAAGAGTAGCGCAAGGAAGCTTTCATGCATCCAGTATGCGGATATTCAAAAAGCTCAATTTAAAGGCAAAGCTTTTACATTCCCCATTACTTATAATAATTCCTGTCAAGGTCTGTTTGCCCCCTAATTTTTAGTCCATAGTAGCAACATTTGACATTTTCATCTGCTCGCAATGTACTGATGAAGATCAGTCACTTTGGTTTGATTCCAGACCCGGTTTTGTCTTTTACCCCACTTTCAGAATTAGCCAATCTCTGAATTCCCCCACCCCCATGCCTAGAATTCCAGGCATAGTTAGCTTGTCAGGTAACACTACTATGCTATTTGTTCAACTTATTCCAAATTATGGGCAATTTTGTGCTGTGGCCCTGGAAGCAGCTAGGTTCAGTCTCCCAAAAAGATTCATCATTCTTGGCTAAATTCAAACCTAGGCCACAGAGGTGGAAGGACAATACTAACCATACACTTCAACTCAGTTTTCCTAGGTTTTTAGTCCAAGTAAATTATAGTTATTTAACAGTCAATAATCAAGAAATTGTGTGTTTATTATGGATCTTAGCAAAACAGGTATTACTCGGATAGGAGATGATCTGAAGTATCTTAACAGGCCTGTGTGTGTTAAAACCAAGATCAACTCGTAGATTTGATATCAAACGATACGGTAGCATAGTGGTTATGTTACCGGATTATGATGTTAATAATCCAGAGACGCGAGTTCAAATCCCACCACAGCAGTTAGGGGAATTTAAATTCAATTAATTAAATAAACCTGAAGTTTAAAATAACTAGCATCAGTAATGGTGACCATGAAACTACCGGATTGTCATAGAAACCCAACTGGTTCACTAATGTCCTTCAGGAAGTAAACCTGCCGTTCTCACCTGGTCTGGCCTATATGCGACTCCAGACCTGTAACTGCCCTCTGAAATGGCCACTCAGTTGTACCAAACCGCTACAACAAAGTCAGCACTGTGAGTACCTTCACCACAAGGCGGCAGCTCACCACCACAAGAGCAATTAGGGATGGGCAATAAATGCTGGCCTTGCCAGCGACGCCCACATGAACGAATAAATTATTTGAGTTCAATATTCCCCACTGTAAAAACTTGCTTATAAACATTCACAATTATTTTGATTTAACAACTGTTTTGAAGCAAAAATAATTCAAGTTTATGGTTGAATAAAAGTATTGGAATTTCAAAATAACTAATCCAACCAGGGCCCCATTTCATACTCATCTCTAAAATAGAAAGGGACTGGAAAGCAGGAAATATAAATTTCGTAAGCAAGGGCGCATCAACATTTTCTTCTAAAATTATTTTGGTACAACACATTTGTGGTAACTTTGTATTTAGTTACTTAAGTATGTGAAAATTTGAAAAAACTTTCCTATTTAAATGGAAATGTGCAGCTTACTAGAAGTTTAGTATTAATGCAGTCCAGTAGAGAAACAAACATGCCTTTAATTCATACCTCCAAGGTGCAAGGTGAAAGTGAACCTTGTAGGTCTGTGTGAAGTTGGGAAATGAAGCAGCTCAACTCTGAATTCAATTTGATGATATTCTGGCTTAATTAACAATTTCCATTGACTTTCACGGCAGAAAGACAGTTTTTTCATCTTTCAGGGGGTCGGTAGAAATGATTCCTGGATCATCAGTTCTCTCATCATTTCTGAACCACATGAACATAGTTTCCTTTGGAAAAAAGCTGTGTATACGATCTTTGCTACTTTTCCTGCCGCTGGGAATTTTGGTTCACATCTTATGTATCCTACTAATGGAGAAGCTACTGTAACAACACAAAAAATATATAGTTAGATGTAGTATCTTGCAAGCTATTTCAATTACTCACAGAAAATAAACAAGCAGGGAAGCAGCACCAGGGAGGAAATTAACAGGGAAGAATATCAGGGAGCAGACTAATGGTGACACCACCGCCCCCGCCTTTGCTGAATCCTTTTAGGAATTGAATGCAGTTGGAACAAAACGTGCATTTAATATCAATGCACTCAAGGTTTAAAGCTACATGTGTCAGAGTCTGACAAATTGTGAGAGCTACCACAAGGAGTAGTTGAGGAGAATAGCATAGATGCATTTAAGGGGAAGCTAGATAAACACGAGGGAGAAAATAGAAGGGTACGGGTTAAGAGCCTTTTTTCACTTACTTTTTAAATTTCCCTGCATGGCCATGGGATTCAAGCAGCTCAGGAATCACGTCCATCAACCGGAGGTGTGAGTTCCGTGGCCATTGTGAAGGGATAATTACTAGTCCTAGCCCTTTTCGGGCTACCCCAGACGTTCACCTTCAACTAAAGTTAGAGATAGCCGAATTCTATAAGGCGCTTAATTGGGTCTAAAGGTCCAGGCTATCTCTCTCTAAAGGAAAGGAATGACTGAAGATCTTACCGTCTTCCAGATAGCACTTTTAATAAGTTTAACTAGACTAACCTTCCGGATATTATGAGGGTCCGGAAAACCCCCCCAGAATTCTGCAACTCCTTACAAAAGAGTGTACAGAAATTGAGTTCGGGAGTTTGATACAGAAATACTACTTGAGACAATTCTAAAAGTATATAAATTTATTGAAGAACCAACATTCAGTTAACAGCTTGTGTGTCAATCGCGACTTTAACAGTTCAAAATACAAATAGCTTACATTTCTTATTCGGAGATCCTTATTCTCAAATCTTAACTACGTACATTTTTACATTTCTTATTATTTCTTAATCCAGAATATCCACCAAAATCAAATAAGAGTACCTTTTCGATCCCCGAGTCTCAAAGAATTAAAAACTTAGAGACTGCCTCTGAAGTTGAGAAATGCTTGCCCTTTCCAGCGACTTATGACTTTCCAGCTGAAAAGCTCTATTTTTATACCTTTTTTAGTGGTTTATCCTTTGAAGTTTTCTGCTGATGCAAGCTAATTATCTCTAGTCATTCTTTCTGTTGACTTTTCTATTCTTACTGTCAATTTAGCTGCTAGCTTGCAGACTTCTCTCTGTTGTTTAGGTGTTTCAAAACTCATCATAAAATGGCTACAACAGATTTATCTCTGATGTCATTTTTATCAAAGGGCTTCCATTCAATTCTTAATATTGACTTAACTGGTTATTATCAGACGTCGTGTCTCCTATGTGTTCCAAGTTCAACACAAACACAATTTAATTGCTTGGTGTATCTATTGAAGTCATATTTTCAAAGTGTTCTTTAGGTATCTTTTACAACATGTAAATCAAAAACACCAACTAGGGTGTTTGTTTTCCTAGCCATCTTAGTTGGTTATATTACTGACTTATGTTTCTTGTCTTTCATTTGATGTTACTTTTATCAAAGGCACATGGTTTTTTAATATTCTGTGTTCCTGTTAGAAGTGTTAGTTTTTAAACACTTTACTTGGGCATTGCTTATTGTGTTGCTTCCAAACTGCAGACTTTTCGGAAGCAAGCCTTTGCTGTTTCAATAGGGTCTTTGTCTCAGTATTAACAATCAATTCCCATTTCAAAAGCTTGTGTGGCGTTTACAGCTTGTGTTAACACTTCATTTTATCTCAGAAGCCTGTATTGACACAGCTTGTGTCGCCAAGGCTTTCCAGACTTTTAAACCCAGTATGTCATGTATTAATATCAGAAATCTGTTCATAGGATGATGTATTTCTTGGAATATGGCTTTTTCCCTTTACAATTGCTCCAGCTGAATTGACAGCATGGAAAACAAACCAAAATAAAAACAAGTTGATTACATCAGCTAACAGATTGATGGAGATGGAGATTCTGTTCTACTTGAAAAGCTACTGGTAATTGTTAATTCTGAAATTCCTGAAGGGATGCAGGTGCTACCCTGGATGATGATGAGGGAAATACAATTTTCACTGGCCATTCTTGGCTGTTGCCTTCCAACTCAACAGTAATTGCAGTGAATTGAACTGCACTATAAAAAAAATGACATATACCATTTAAATGTTTGTGCTGTTTCTGGTCAGGTTTTTCTCACAGTATGCTGTGATTGTCCAGTTACACATTAAATCAAATCATCAACTGTAACAATTTCATTCTCATCACGCATTCCACTGGTTCAATTTGCTTTCAATCCCTGAATATAACTAATTTAATTTTTCAGTCTGAGACTTTAGGGTGAATTTCTGCAGAGGTTCTCACTTGTCCACTTGTGTGAGTGGACAAAGGGGTGAGAGCATGAGAGCTCACACATGGGATCGGGGGGTGGGGTGCGAGGAGAAAGAGAGAAGGGGTAGTTTTCTAGCTGCTTTTCTCACTTTGGATTTCTAGATCCCCTGCTCCTCAGTTCAGATTTGTTGCTATTTAATTTTTTGAGTCAAACGCTGAAGCCAGAGGACAGAAGTACATGATATCTTACTAATATTTACATTTGCCTCTTTTTATGGACATTGTAGCTTTAAACTGAGCTGTTCAGAAGTAAACAGACGCAAAGTAATATTCAGTCAAATGCAAAATAAAACACTTTTTTTTTTTAAATGTGGAGTTTGGTAACTTAAAAGGGGAAGAAAAGTCTGGGCTATTACTTTGTTCACAGTACTCTCCATTGACTATTTGCAAATTATGTTTATAAACATATGCCTCATTTTATTTTAAACCTGTAGTTTCTTATTTGAACAGACCCAATGTATTGGGTCTCCCTGCCTACAAGTTACAGTGACATCACTCATGGGAAGAAGCTGCTTGTTACAGACAATGCAATGGGGCCCATACATTTAGACCGACCTCGGAACAAACCCGTAGCTGCCCAGCCCCAAGAAAAGCACTTTAAACGAAAACTTCGACAGAGAAGAGCTAACTCGGTGCAGATCAAGGATTCTGATAGTTCAGTTTCACATGGGGAAATGTATCAAATAAATGAGTGAGACGCAGAGAAAGAGCTCAATCAAGACTGTTTTGAAAGATCATATTATATGCTTTACATTTCTAAAGTGTATAGAAGTGAAATTTTACCTTTTCTGAGAAATTTCAGTATATAAAAAATCCAATGCCCACGATTGCCATACACATCAATACACTAACAATTACACTTCCGGCTATTATTCCCGCTGGTATAACAACTTCTGGCTTTGTAGGTAAAACACAATGTTCATTTTAACAGTGAGTATCAAAATAGAGCAACATCTGCAAATTAAGTCTTATTCCAAGACATTGATTTACCTTAAAGTAAAACAAAACACACTACGAATGCACAAGTTGATAGAGAAAGGTTAACGTTCCAGGTTGAAGGTTCTTCAGAGTTCTGATTAACATTAATCTATCTCCCTCAGCTGTTGGTCAGCCTGTTACATCTTTTCAGCATTTTTTTGCTTTGACTTGAGCTCCAGAATTTGCAGATTTAAAAAAATCTTCACAATGGTTTACTTTTATGAAATGAAAATGTTACAGCAATGTAGCTTTCTTAATTCATGGCACACTGTACTGCATACCAAAAGCAAATGATATCAATTAAAAAACAAAAAAGTGTCCAGATACTAGAAATCTGAAACAAAAACAGAAAATGCTGCAAACATTCAGCAGATCAAGCAGGATCTATGGAGAGAACCGGCAAGTTAATGTTTTGCGTGCTGAACCGTCCTCAAAACATAGAAGAGGCAGACAGGGATATTAATATAATTAGAAGGGATGGGGAAAAAAACTATTTTTAAAACTGCCAAATCCAGAGAGGAATCATGAGTGCAAAAGACCATCTCAGTAATGGATTAGAACATTACTGAAACAAATAAACAGCATTTAAAAGGAACAGAACAAATGGAAGGGCAGAGAATCAGACAATAGGAAGCATAACGAGAGAAATCAAAAAAATGTAAATGGCATTTACATTACACAGAACATGTGAATAGCTGAGGCTGTGGGAGGTTAGGCAGGTATAAATTAAAGCACAGAAAACTGGCAAAGCGGAGTCGAGTCCAGCAGCTCCGGAACCTGGGAAAATATAAGCAGGTTGACAGCAAGAGTGCAGGCTGCCGCGCCAGTGGAGCATTCCCTACCCCCTGGAAACACCAGCATACCCATCCCACATCACCAGTACCTTCTGACCAAGCTGAAGTTAGTAAAGTCAATATTAAGGTTAGAGGGTTCCAGAGTGCTCAATAGAAAGATAAGATGCTCTACCTCAAGCTTCATGAGAACAATGTAGAAGGCCAAAGACAAAGAGGATGGCGAACTGAAGTGGCAAGCCACAGTAAATTTAGGGGCACACTTGTAGACAGAACAGAGGTGTTCAGCAAAGCGATCACTGAATCCTGATGTTGGAGGTGGTGGAAATAGAGGAAGGTGACCTGTTGAATGTGGAAACTGAAGTGGAAGGCGACCAATGGGAGACCCCATCAATGCTGTATGGGGAGGGGGTGAGCACAGAAACACGAAAAATGGGATGGACCCAGTCAAGGGTTACAAGAGCGCTGGTGTTCAGCTCAGCAAGGGAGAAGTTCTTCCTCCATACAAGAACCCTCTGTCAGTGGGTTTGATAACAATGTTGGGCTTAAACTGAAGAGGATGGAGCGCTGCAAGTTCAGACAGAGAAAGATTTGAGTCTGAGGAGAGTGGAAGAAACAGACGAGGTTGATATTGTGCCAACAGTTCTTGACAAAAAAAGATCTTGAGGGTAGGAGGCGAGAGGGATGAATCCATGTGGATCTGGAAGGTAGAAGTCAGGAGAAAAAGTCAGATGTGTGAGGGTAATCCACTTGGCCAAAAAAGTAACTATGGAGATGAAGGTGACAGAAGAGCTCAACATCATGTCAAATTTGGAACTTGTTTTTGTGGGGCTGTAGGGAGATGAAGCTGAAGCCCTTGAAGAGGAAGGACGGCTTGAGGTCAGATAATAGTTAAAATACAACAATCACCTGCATTTATATTGAAAGATTTGAGACTTTTAATACCAGTTTTAAAGAAAGCTAAAAAGGATGGGCTAGCAACCCTGGATTGCTCAAAGAGCAGAATTTGGTTAAAAGTATTAATAATGAAGGATAGAACTCAGAACTGTCACAGTTTAGGAGGCATGCTGGGAAGGTTGATCAAGTTCAAAAGGTACTAGGCCAGATTTTGCCAGAGTGGGGCATCTCGCAGCACGCTTCGTTAGTTAGACTTGTTGGTGCATGTTTAAAGAAAATTTGCTATAAATGTGAGCTGACAACGGTGCACAGGGCATCTGGGAACAGGACAAAGTGCATCTCCTTAACCAATGAGATTTAAGGAATGAGAAATAAACAAAGGACTGAGAAGGAGGGTGAAATCGAGTGGGTCAATTCAATGTCAAATCACGTACAGAAAGAGAAAGAGACAGGGAAAGAAAGATTGTATTTTCTCTCTCCCAATCCAGTGAGAATTTTAAAAAAGAGAGGCAAGAGGGGTGGAACTGAACAAGGTGCTCGAAGGAGAAGGTGCCAGAGGCATGGGAGTGAGAGACATCACGGTGTGCCTTGGTGATAAGGGCCACCCTGGCACTGTGTCAAATTGGGTGGGGCAGTTAAAACAAGGGTCTAATGTAGGAGGAAACCCCCCCAATTTTCTGAGATTCGAAAGACAGGTTTCAACATGCAAGATGAAAGACAAAGTACTGGCAGGATATACTAATAAGCAATCTGACACCCATTACCTGGGTCTCACACCAGCCAAAGCCTGAAACAATGCATATTAAAACTTCAACAACAATGGAATATTCTTGATGGTTCAGCCATTAGAGCTAATCCGTTTCGCTCTCAATCTGTAAACCTATATACAATCCAGAAATTCGGGTCGGAGGCTTCCCGCGGGTGCAAGCCTCCGACCTGCACTTACCTAGCGCGCTGGCCGTTGAGCTGTGGGCCCGCGTGGGATTCCGATCCTGGGCCTCCTCCAACTGCTGGCACGCAGTGCTTGCGTATCCCAGGGGCGCAGTTAGTTTGATGCATCCCCTGGGATCACATGGGCCATGGAGAGCCAATGGTAGCAGGGAAATGCCCATTCATAAAATTGACAGGAAGAGCTGTCAAAACTATAAGCCCCAAAACATCACTAAAACTTCAAATACATTTTTTTTTAAATCACATTTTTAAAATAACTATAAATTACATAATAACTTAAACAATAATTTAAATTTTTGAAAAAATTAATTACATTTTCTAACAGGACTAAAAATAAACTTACCTTTCTTTAAAGTATTTAAAAATAATAAACCTGTGGAAAAAATGTTTTAATTTGAATTAATTCACCACTTACCTTGTTAAAAGCAGGCCTTGTGCCTGCTTTTTACATGTGTAACTCTTGGAGACTTACCCTCCCGGAGAAACCTGCAAAAAAAAAACATAAGTTCGATGCGCACGCGCTGCCTCTCTGGCGTACGCATTCGACCTCTGAACCCCTTCCTTTAAGGGAACGGAAGTTCCGGTTTCCCGTGCATGCCCAGAACCAGCACTTCCATTGGGCTTACGGGTGAGTACCCAGCGCGTACTCACCTGTAGGGACCCGAATTTCTGGGCCATTAACATTTCAAAAACCATGAGGTTAACTTGCAAATGCAGGCAACTGAACAGGCTGGGTGCAAGTGGCCCCCAGGACATGTGGATGATGTCTAGGCAGTTTAGTATATTTTTCTTCTCCTTCAACACCAAGGCAAAAGAGCTCATCTCAGCTACAGCTAACTACATTGCATTTTAAATGTATATTATTTTACTGAAAGAAAGATTAAAAATGAGAAAATTTCCTGTTTGAGGCATGACAGAGCTCTGCTTCCATCACAACTACCCTTGTCTGACACAAGATTTTCACGTTCAGCAACTTTTGACAGTATTGGCAGGTATGACCTACCGTATGGAACCAAACTGGTGAGTGACATTTCTTTCCATGTAGCCAAAAACAGTAAATTGCACACCATATTAATGTTGTCAGTATATCTATGAAGTCAGAGTATGAATATTTGGTATGTAAATGCCACAGAATATAGTAGTATTGGGACGTTATTTTAATGTTTTACCCCATCAAAGGTGATTTTCAAAATGGTTTTGAGTCACACCTACAGAAAGGCAGCTCACATTGTATAATAGGAATTATTGAAATTCCCGCTGCATTTTTGTACCTTTTCTCCCCTCGTCAAGTTTCTTCCTTCAACTCCTGCAGAAGGTTCCATGGGCTGTGGTCATCATCTAACACCTCACTGAAGCGACCACTGATGTGCCAGCCTTGACACTCAGATTTGGCAAACTATTCAATTGTGGAGACCTTTACATTCAAACTCCACAAACACAAACTTCTCACAAGAGTCAATTAGTTAATATGAAGTTTAGATTGTTTTGTGCTCCTAGCACAATTACCAAAACAGGAGCACTGAATTTCCAGTTTAAAATATATGAACAAAAAAAAACTCTTCAGCTTGAATTTATCCTGTGGGCATCTAGCACACAAATACTTATTGCATTCATCTGAAATTACCCTTTCTGCTGCGCTTAAAATCATGCCGGCCATTCAGGGAAACAGCAGCCAATATTAATGCAGCTGGTATCAACCAACTATCCAGATGGACGGAATCGTGGGACCCATGAAACATAAAGAACCAACACTTCATCATTCATCCAACAGCAAAGGTCCCTGGCTTCGCCCTCCCAGTGGACAGCGCTCAACCTAATCCGCACAGGGCATGGACGATGCAGTGGAAGATGAGGGATGACCAGAAATGCGACTGTGGCCATGAGTCCCAGACCATGGAAAACATCACATCAACCTGCCCTCTCAGACCTCATTTCTCCACTTAGCATCTCGGGAGGCCATCGAATGGTTAGCCAAACTGGACTCCATGATAAGCTTTTCCCGTCATACGAAAAAACGATCACCCTCTCTGCTATTTTAATAAAGCTATTAACCCCAAACCGCAGAATAATTTCAGATGAACACATTAAGCTTTCATGCACTATTATCTCTCAGGAAAATTTCAGTCTTCATTTTATATCTATATTTTCTAACACAAACAAGACTTCATGTGGGCGGCATCAAAAACAAAACTTACCTTTGACAGTCAGTTGGGTCGTCAATTGTAAATCTTTGGTAAGTGATTGATGTTTCACTTGGCATTGATGTTTCACGCTGTCTTGGAGTGTTGGCCGCAACCTCAAACGTTGTAGGTTCCATCATCATTTTTAACTGGGGATCCCATGTAGATTTGTTTTGTTCCCCATCTTGTGTTTTCTGTACCCAATTCATCTCAATTGTAATAGGATAAAAGCCAAAACTCTCTCACTTCACATACTTCTCTGTACCATTCTCAATTGTGATAGCGGTTGAAGATAATTTCACTTGTGGTGTGGCTGTGAAAATCAATATAACAGATGTTAGACATTTAATACTAGTAGTTTTTCACCCTTTTACATCCTATGAGGTCAAATAATGACTGCACATTGAAATGTCTGGAGCTGAAAATATCCCTTCCTCACAATCGAGGTGAAAGGTGTGCAGGTTGTAGGGGGACATAAGAACAAAAGATGTAGGAGCAGGAGTAGGTCTTTTGGCCCCTTGAGCCTGCTCCGCCATTCAATAAGATCATGGCTGATCTGATCTTGGCCTCAACTCCACATAACCCTCGACTCCCTTACCATTCAAATATCTAACTACCTCCACCTTAAATATATTCAATGACCCAGCCCCCTTATTCTGAAATTATGCTCCCTAGCTCTAGATTCCCCCACGCGGGGAAACATCCTCTCTGCATCTACCCTGTCAAGCCCCTTCAGAATCTTAAATGTTTCAATAAGATCCTCTCTCATTCTTCTAAACTCCAATGAGTATAGGCCCAACCTTTCTTCATAAGACAACCCCTTCATCTCCGGAATCAACCTCGTGAACCTTCTCTGAACTGTCTCCAATGCAAGTATATCCTTCCTTAAATAAGGAGACCAAAACTGTATGCAGTACTCCAGGTGTGGTCTCACCAACGCCCTGTACAGTTGTAACAGGACTTCCCTACTTTTATACTCCATTCCCTTTGCAATAAAGGCCAACATTCCATTTGCCTTCCTAATTACTTGCTGTACCTGCATGCTAACTTTTTGTGATTCATGTACAAGGACCCCCAGATCCCTCTGTACCTCAGCATTTTGTAATCTCTCCCCATCTAAATAATAACTTGTTTTTTTATTTTTCCTACCAAAGTGGATAACCTCGCATTTTCCCACATTATACTCCATCTGCAAGATTTTTGCCCACTTAGCCTATCCATATCCCATTGGAGATTCTTTGCGTCCTCCGCACAATTTGCTTTCCCACCTATCTTTGTATCAGCAGCAAATTTGGCTACATTACACTCGGTCCCTTCATCCGAGTCATTAATATAGATTGTAAATAGTTGAGGCCCCAGCACTGATCCCTGCGGCACCCCACTAGTTACAATATGCCAACCTGAAAATGACCCATTTATTCTGACTATTTATTTTCTGTTAGTTAGCCAATCCTCTATCCATGCTAATATATTACCCCCAACCCAGTGAGCTCTTATCTTGTGCAGTAACCTTTTATGTGGCACCTTATCGAATGCCTTCTTGAAATCCAAATACTGTACACGACATCTACTGGTTCCCCTTTATCCACCCTGCTCGTTACATCCTCAAAAGAACTCCAGCAAATTTGTCAAACATGATTTCCCTTTCATAAAACCATGTTGACTCTGCTTGATTATATTATGATTTTCTAAATGTCCTGCTACCACTTCCTTAATGATGGACTCCAGCATTTTCCCAATGAAAGATGTTAGTCTAACTGGTCTATAGTTGCCTGCTTTCTGTCTCCCTCCTTTCTTAAATAGGGGCTTTACATTTACGGTTTTCCAGTCCGCTGGGACCTCTTCAGAATCCAGGGAATTTTGGTAGATTACAGCCAATGCATCCACTATCTCTGCAGCCACCTCTTTTAAGACCCTAGGATGCAGGCCATCGGGTCCAGGGGACGGGTTCACCTTTAGTCCCATTAGTTTGCCTAGTACTTTTTCCCTAATGATACGGATTGTTTTAAGTCCCCCCCGCCTCCCCAACAGCCCCTTGATTATCCATTATTGGGATGCTTTTAGTGTCTTCTACTGTAAAGACCTATCAAAATACTTGTTCAAAGTCTCCGTCATTTCCGTTTCCCATTATTAATTCCCTAGACTCATCCTCTAGGGGACCAACGTTTACTTTAGCTACTCTCTTCCTTTTTATATACCGTTAGAAGCTCTTGCTGTCTGTTTTTATATTTCTGCTAGTTTACTCTCATAAGCTATCTTCTCTCTATCATTTTTTTAAGTCGTCTTTTGCTGGTTTTTAAAAATTTCCCGATTCTCTGGCCTTCCACTATTCTTCGCAACATTGTATGCTTTTGTTTTCAATTGGATACTGTGGTAAACCACTGTTGTTGTTGTTACACACTGCTGTACCTATGCATGCCTCAACATGTCTCGGCTGGCTCCACCCACACAGGCCCAGGTATAAAGGTGATTGACCTGCAGCCCCCTGCCTTCTTGGAACCCAGTTAACCACGAGAGGCATGCTCTGTTCTTTGCTAATAAAAGCCTTTAGTTACTCTCTTAACTCGGTCTTTTATGAGTAATTGATAGCGCATCAATTTTATTAGCAAAAACAAAATGTCGACATTTGCTGAACAGCAGGCTGCTGCAACAAACGCTGAACAGCAGGCTGCTGCACCAAACGCTGAGCAACAGGAGCTGCTGCGAGCCCTCAGACCAACATGCCTGGACCTAGACCCCCAAGAAGCGGGTTCGGCTACCAAATTCGCGCATTGGCTGCGTTGCTTCGAGGCCTACCTGCAAGCCTCAACTGTGACCCTGGACGAAAACAAGTTGGAAATCCTGGCCTCAAAGGTGAGCCACCAAGTTTATACAATAATCCAGGACGCGACGACCTACGCGGCGGCTATCGGTCTGCTAAAAGGGCAATACGCACGCCCGGTAAATACGGTCTATGCCCGGCACCTCTTAAGATCCCGCAGACAGCAGCCCGGGGAATCGGTGGAGGCCTTCCTACGGGCACTACGGATACTCGGCCGAGACTGCGATTGCAAAGAAGCATCAGCCGCAGCGCACACGGAGGGACTGATCCAAGATGCTTTCGTTGCGGGTCTAAGGTCCGACTGCTCCCGGCAGAGACTGTTGGAAAAGGGAGAAATGGACCTGAGAAAGGCAGTGTCCCTCGCGCTCTCGCTCGACGCGGCCCACAGGAATATGGACGCCTTCTCCCCTAACCGCTCCGCAACGTGGACGCCACAACCTTGGGTCATGGGACCGCCACCTTCAACTGCTGCTGCGATGTCCAAGGCACAGAAATGTTATTTTTGTGGCCAGGCAAAACACCCCAGAGCACGCTGCCCGCCGAGAAATGCTACCTGCTCCGGCTGCGGAAAGAAAGGACACTATGTCAGCGCCTGCAAAGGTAAAACCGCTAACGCCAGCAGCGCCGCGTGCGAACCGTGGGGGCAGCAATCTTGTCCGCCATCTTGGGCTCCCCCAGCCGCGTGGGGATCGGGACCATGGGCGCCGCCATTTTGTCCGCCATCTCGGACGTCTCCAACTTCAACCACGGGGGACCCGGACTCAACCACCGCCTCATCTGACGACCACATCGACTCGCTCGACCATACGCTGGCCTCCGTGACGCTGGACCAATCTCTCCCTCATCAACTGTCCAGGTCCATGATGGACATTAAGGTAAACGGCCGCGCCACTACCTGCCTTTTTGACAGCGGGAGCACGGAAAGCTTTATCCACCCCGACACGGTGCGCAGTTACTCTCTCCCGGTCCTGCCGACGCGACATCGGATCTCTTTGGCTTCCAAAGCCCAGTCAGCGGACGTCGGTGGCTACTGTGTAGTGACCCTTTCAGTAAGGGGCACAGAATACAAAAATTTTAAACTCCTGGTCCTGCCCCACCTTTGCGCGGCCATTCTACTGGGGTTGGATTTTCAGTGCCACCTTAAGAGTGTCACATTAGCGTACGACGGACCCCTCCCCCCCACTCACAGTCTGCAGCCAACAGCTTTTAAAATCGCCCGCCGCGCACCATTTGCAGCCTCTCCACCCTTAAAGTCCCCCCCCCCCCCTCCTTGTTCGCTAACCTCACCCGCGACTGTAAGCCCATCGCTACCAAAAGCGGGCGTTACAGTGCCGGGGATAGGAGCTTCATTAAATCCGAGGTAGCAAGACTCCTGAAGGAAGGGATTATCGAAGGTAGCACCAGCCCATGGCGAGCACAAGTGGTGGTAGTGAAGACTGGCGAAAAACAGCGCCTAGTTATTGACTACAGCCAGACGATCAATCGCTACACCCAGCTACATGCATACCCACTCCCCTGCATATCTGACATGGTCAATCAGATAGCACAATACCGGGTGTTCTCGACGATTGATCTGAAGTCGGCATACCACCAGCTCCCCATCAGGGCTGAGGACCGCCAGTACACAGCTTTTGAAGCGGACGGTCGTCTCTACCACTTCCTCAGAGTTCCCTTCGGCGTCACCAACGGGGTTTCAGTCTTCCAACGGGAGATGGACCGGATGGTCGACCAGAACGCGCTCCAGGCCACTTTCCCCTATCTAGACAACGTCACCATCTGCGGCCGCGACCAGCAGGACCATGATGTTAATCTAGAGAAATTCCTCCGTACGGCCCAGCGGCTGAACCTAACATACAACAAGGACAAATGTATGTTTCGTACCAAGCGTCTTGCCATTCTTGGCTGCGTAGTGGAGAACGGAGTCATCGGCCCCGACCCCGACAGGATGCGCCCCCTTATGGAGCTCCCCCTCCCCCACTGCCAAAAAGCACTGAAGAGATGCCTAGGGTTTTTCTCGTACTATGTTCAGTGGGTGCCCAACTATGCGGACAAAGCCAGACCCCTCATCAAGTCCACCTCCTTCCCCCTGACAGCAGAGGCCTGTGCAGCCTTCACTCTCATAAAAGGAGATATTGCGAAGGCCACAATGCACGCAGTGGATGAGTCCATCCCTTTCCAAGTGGAGAGCGACGCATCCGACTTTGCCCTAGCTGCAACCCTTAACCAGGCGGGGAGACCCGTGGCCTTTTTCTCAAGGACCCTCCAGGGCCCCGAGATTCGACACTCCTCTGTCGAAAAGGAGGCCCAGGCCATTGTGGAAGCTGTGCGACATTGGAGGCATTACCTGGCCGGAAAACGATTTACCCTGCTCACTGACCAGCGTTCAGTAGCTTTTATGTTTAATAATAAGCAGAGGGGCAAAATCAAGAACGACAAGATCTTGAGGTGGAGAATCGAACTCTCCACCTACAATTACGATATCTTGTACCGGCCCGGGAAACTCAATGAGCCCCCAGATGCCCTATCACGTGGTACATGCGCCAACGCGCAGGTCGATAGGCTGAAGACCCTCCACAATGACCTCTGCCACCCGGGGGTCACCAGGTTTTTTCACTTCATCAAATCTCGTAACCTGCCCTACTCCATCGAGGAGGTCAGGACCATGACCAGGAACTGCCAAATCTGTGCCGAGTGCAAACCGCATTTTTATAGGCCAGACAGAGCAAGCCTGATCAAAGCCACGCGCCCCTTTGAACGGCTGAGCGTCGATATTAAAGGGCCCCTCCCCTCCTCCGACCGCAATGTGTACTTCCTCAACATAATTGATGAGTACTCCCGTTTCCCGTTTGCCATCCCTTGCTCAGACATGACCAGTACCACGGTCATTAAATGTCTGAATGACCTCTTCGCCTTGTTCGGTTTCCCTAGCTATATTCATAGCGACAGGGGCTCATCCTTTATGAGCGACGAACTCCGGCAGTACCTGCTCTCGAGAGGGAGAATGCGACGGTCTGGAAGGCAGTCCTTTTAAACTTGAAATCTAAGGGCCTTCCGACCTCTCGCTGGCAGGAAGTCCTCCCTGCGGCGCTCCATTCCATTCGGTCACTGCTCTGTACAGCCACCAACGCTACCCCTCACGAGAGAATGTTCTCCTTCCCCAGGAAGTCCACATCGGGGATCTCGTTACCGACATGGCTGACTTCTCCAGGACCCGTCCTACTGCGGAAGCACGTGAGGTCCCATAAGACGGACCCCCTGGTCGAGAGGGTGAGCCTCCTCCATGCCAACCCTCAGTATGCTTACGTGGTGTACCCAGATGGGCGGGAGGACACAGTCTCCATAAGAGACCTCGCACCTTCGGGTGCTCCCGAAACACCCCCCTCGCCATCCACCACTACCCACGCCTACCCCCAGTACGCTTACGTAGCGTACCCGGACGTGCGGGAGGACACAGCCCCCACACGAGATCTCGCACCCTTGGGTGCCCCTGAAACACTACCATTGCCATCCACCACTACCCACAACCCAACCCCGCTAGACGGCATGCCGCAGCCCCAGGACCAGTCATTGACCACCCAACCACTCAATGAGACACCAGACTCAACGTTGGATGCTGCACCATCACCGCCGCCACCACGACGATCAGGACGGCATACAAGGCCACCTGATAGACTTACTTACACGAACCTTTAGTACACTTCACCCCGCCGGACTCAATTTTAAACAAGTGGTGAATGTGGTAAACCACTGTTGTTCTTGTTGTTGTTGTTGTTACACACTGTTGTACCTATGCATGCCTCAACATGTCTCGGCTGGCTCCACCCACACAGGCCCAGGTATAAAGGTGATTGACCTGCAGCCCCCTGCCTTCTTGGAACCCAGTCAACCACGAGAGGCATGCTCTGTTCTTTGCTAATAAAAGCCTTTAGTTACTCTCTTAACTCGGTCTTTTATGAGTAATTGATAGCGCATCAGATACCATCCTTTATTTCCTTAGTTAGCCACAGATGGTTCATCCTTCTCTCAGAGTCTTTCTCTCTCACTGGAATATATCTTTGCTGAGAGTTATAAAATATCTCCTTAAATGTTTGCCACTGCTTTTCTACAGTCTTACCCTGTAATATATTTTCCCAGTCCACTTTAACCTTCATAATTACCTTTATTTAAGTTCAGGACACTAGTTTGAGACCTAGCTTTCTCACCCTCAAGCTGAATTTGAAATTCTACCATGCTATGATCACTCTTCCCAAGAGGATCCTTCACTTCACGATCATTCATTAATCCAGCCTCGTTACACATTACCAGCTCTAAAATAGTCTGCTCCCTGGTTGGTTCCACAACGATTTGTTCCAAGTAACCATCCTGCATACACTCCAAGAACTCGTCCTCAAGTCTACCTTTGCCCAAATCAATATGAAGATTAAAATTTCCCATGATTATAGCCGTACCTTTCTTACAAGCCTCTATTGTTTCTTGGACTATATCAGCAGAACATAGGATAATCAAATGTCTCTACCCACAGAAAACAGACACTTGATGATGTTGCTATTTCCTAGTTTAATGCAAAGGAAAACAATAGGAAAAACAGTGCACTGAATTTCACTGCCTGTTAACCAGCTTTCTCCTGCCATGCCCATGCACAGGCTTATTTACTTGTCATACTGAGGGTAACATTTATTTTTTTTACCTGCAGTAAGGAAAGCATTTTATTTCCCAGGCATCAATGAAAACACAATTACTTTACTATCAGAGTTCAACTCTTGCAATCTTCTTTCAAAATCCTTTAAGAGGCCATATGTACCCCTCCCTTGCTTGCAGCAGCATTACCTCCAACTCAATACCATGGGTAATCTGCTAGTATACTAATAAATCACCAATAAATTTAACAGGAACTCACCAAGTTTGAAATGGTACATTGTTGACAGAATTGTGCATGTCGATTAACAAACAATGACATACAGGAAAAGACCATCTGGTCCATCAGTCTGTCCCACACAATTGTGATAGTTTGTGCATCACAACATATACACGCCCCACCCTACCCAAAACCATGTGATCTCCTGGGAGAGGCAAACAAACAGATAAAAACCCAGGCCAATTTGGGGAGAAAAAATCTGGATAATTCCTCTCCGACCCCTTAGATGATTGAAAATAGTCTAGATCATCACCTTGGCCCTGATAATGTTATGCTGTACCTACCTGTTGTATGAGATGATCTCCACCCCAGCCAGAAACAGGCCCAGCTCTCACTTGAAGGAATTCAGCACATCAGCTGAATATAGTATAAAGGGCTACATACTTCAGGATCGAGATGATTATGCCAAGTTGGGGGGGATAGAGGGGGAGGTAGTTGCTCAGGATGCATATGAGCTATCCTGTAATACTATACCAATACATGCAATTATGTCAACATTTATTGTTTCAACGTGGGCTCTTCAAATACCCATAAAAAATGATCCAACTCCAACAATACTTAAATCAATTTACTTTTATAAAAATTACAAAGTACAGTAATACAACTAGACTGCTTATAGTTGCATGCATATGGTATCATTTAATATCTTTGCCTGATCTGCTTTAAATTTAGTGTAGTAGCAATTCAGCAGATTGTATGAGCAAAGGAAGAAATCATTCTTGGTGATTCTTACCTGAAACAGTCATCGACGATTTTCCACTTCCACTATCTGGGGTTATAAAAACAACACAGGTGTAATCTCCTTCTTCAGTAAATTGCACATCTGGAAGATAGAGGGAAGCAATTCCCCTCTTCAAATCATCATCAAAAATTGTGGCTCCTTTTCTGTATGGTGTCCGTTTTCCACCAATGAATTGATACACCTCTCGTCTGGTAGAATCTGGAGCACCTCATTTTTGAAAGAAGCACTGAACTCCCATGTTTTTAAGATCAATTTCTTTAGTCGTGTAACCAGACACTTGGCATTCAAGAAGAACCTCTATTTACAATGGCTTTCACAGTTCTTGAATTCATCGACACAATTAGGTCACCTCCCTCTGCAATAATTAAGACCAAAATTATCAGTATACAAATCAATTTCCTAACAAAAAGTAGGACAAATTGTTTTAGAAAAGAATGATTACTAATGTTAAAATAAATGTGAATTTATGATACATTTGTGTTATGATGGTGCCCGGCAGCCAGTGCTTTCTATAATAGGCACTTCCATAGGATGACAGCAAATGCAAATAGCCTCGTTAGGTGGTATCTATCGGTCACCAGTTATTATGGTGCTGAAAGTGCCGAGGTCTTAAGCCGCATGTAGAAGCCAGAAATGCACTTTTAACATTGTTGGTCGATACAGGCAAGAAATTTTAAATTGTGATTGCAGATGCAAGGATATTTAGCACTGCGCTTTGCAAATAATTGTACATGCATATGTGCAACTGTATCCCACCAGTACCGAGTCCTGACTTGGAATGTGAATGTGAGTAGAAGCAATTATAAAATACTAGCTGGGGGGAGCCCGGCGTTGCCAGGGCTGTTTTGGGGCGGGCGGTTTAAATCGAGTGCCAGGCTTTGGGGCCCTGTCTGTGTCCCTTTGTGAATCTGGTGCCGGGCAACATTTTAAATCAAGTCCCAGGCTTTAGGGTCCTGTCTGTGTCCCTGTCTGTCTACCTTTTAAAAGCTTGAAAGATGAAAGTGAAAGTACTTACAAAACGTTTTTGGTAAATCTTATGTTATTTTTAAAAAGAGATACTAACTTTCAAAGTAGTTTTAGCTGGAAGCTGAAGTCATTTGAGCTGGAAGCTGAAGTGAAACAATGGCTGGCAGATCCCCGAGATGAAAACGATTAGTCCCGCCCACACACACACACACACCGATTGGCCAACCATCAGGGGACCGTACTGTAGGATTGGTCAATCGTGACGGCACAGGATTGGTCGAACCTTAACGTCAGTCAATCAATGCTAGCAGATAATGAGTTTAATTTTGAAGGTTTTTCGCATAAGGCTGCGAACAATTTTCGTCCGACCGAAAAGTAAATACGCTTACGACCGTCCCGGAACCGTAAGCTTTCTTCGGAGGTAACAAGCGCGTAGGTACACGGTATAACTTTCGAGCGCATAGCCGGACAGACGCACACCCGAGGACAGACAGACAGAAGGACAGAAGCATCGCTTTATAGATAGATAGCCGCCCACCTGCAGAGCAGACGGACGGGACGACGGAGGGGCGGGACGACGGAGGGGCGGGACGACGGAGGGGCGGGACCGACAGACCGACCGATTTATTTATATATATATATAGATATAGATAGATAGATGAATGGGGTATTACAAAAATCGTCAAAGAACCAAGCTAAATAAGTCTAGTACCAACAGTAAATCCCAAAAAACAAAATTTACCATGGATGCAGGGTGGGAAGAGGCAATTAGAATGGGAGGAGTGTGGGTGGAGTATAAATACCAGCATAGACAAGTTGGGCTAAACAGCCCGTTATTGTGCTGTAGATTCCATGTAATTCTACGTAGCCTATTCGAGTCGGCATCTCATCAAATGCTCCATTCCAGTTTGCTTCTGCCTATATTCTTGCTACAAACCAGAGAGCTATTGGATACAATATTTATTCCACGTTTATTTGGCCCAACATTACAATGTATTTGCTTCTTTGTTGCTTGTGCTTTATTTGGACAAATAAAGATCCCAGAAATGTGTCTGCTACACATCACACAAAGGATGCTGAATTCCCTGCAATTCCACATCCAAAATTTTCAATATCCCATGACGGCAAACATCATGGTTATGGACACCAGATTACAGTGACTGAGTAAATCAAATTCCACTGAAAAATTACATATTTCATGATATGATTAAACTTAACTATA
>NW_028226392.1:0-44030 GCF_052327205.1 Somniosus microcephalus | reverse complement strand
TAGGGGGGGAGTAGTGTGGTAGGGTTAGAAGTATAAAAGAGGGATAGAAAGTTAAAAAAGAGGGATAGAAAGTTAAAAAAGAGGGGATAGAAAGTTAAAAAAGAGGGATAGAAAGTAAAAAAGAGGGGATAGAAAGTTAAAAAAGAGGGATAGAAAGTAATAAAAGAGGGGATAGAAAGTTAAAAAAGAGGGGATAGAAAGTAAAAAAGAGGGATAGAAAGTAAAAAAGAGGGATAGAAAGTAATAAAAGAGGGGATAGAAAGTAAAAAAAGAGGGATAGAAAGTAAAAAAAGAGGGATAGAAAGTAAAAAAAGAGGGATAGAAAGTAAAAAAAGAGGGATAGAAAGTAAAAAAGAGGGGATAGAAAGTAAAAAAGAGGGGATAGAAAGTAAAAAAAGAGGGATAGAAAGTAAAAAAGAGGGATAGAAAGTAAAAAAGAGGGATAGAAAGTAAAAAAAGAGGGGATAGAAAGTAAAAAAAGTGGATAGAAAGTTAAAAAAAGAGGGATAGAAAGTAAAAAAAGAGTGGATAGAAAGTAAAAAAAGAGGGGATAGAAAGTAAAAAAGAGGGTGATAGAAAGTAAAAAAGAGGGATAGAAAGTAAAAAAGAGGGGATAGAAAGTAAAAAAGAGGGATAGAAAGTTAAAAAAAGAGGGATAGAAAGTAAAAAAGAGGGATAGAAAGTAAAAAATAGTGGATAGAAAGTAAAAAAAGAGTGATAGAAATTAAAAAATAGGTGATAGAAAGTAAAAAAGAGTGATAGAAATTAAAAAAGAGGGATAGAAATTAAAAAAAGAGGGATAGAAATTAAAAAAAGAGTGTATAGAAAGTTAAAAAAAGAGTGGATAGAAAGTTAAAAAAAGATAGGGATAGAAATTAAAAAAGAGGGATAGAAATTAAAAAAGAGTGTATAGAAATTAAAAAAAGAGGTGATATGAAAGTAAAAAAAGAGTGGATAGAAAGTTAAAAAAAGAGTGATAGAAAGTAAAAAAAGAGTGGATAGAAATTAAAAAAAGAGTGTATAGTAAATAAAAAAAATAGGTATATAAATTAAAAAAAAGAGGTGATAGAAATTAAAAAAAGAGTGGATATAAATTAAAAAAAAGAGGTATAGAAAGTAAAAAAAGAGGTGATATAAAGTAAAAGATAGAATAAGAGTTATAGAAATAAAATTAGATAATTAAAAAAATAGGTATAGAAATTAAAAAAATAGTTATAGAAATTAAAAAAAAGTGGATAGAAATAAAAAAAAGATGTATAGAAATTAAAAAAAAGGTATAGAAATTAAAAAAAGATTGATAGAAATAAAAAAAGATGTTATATAAATTAAAAAAATATGTATAGATAGAAATTAGAAATAAAAAGAGTGATAGTAAATTAAAAAAAAGAGTTATATAAATTAAAAAAAAGAGTGATATGAAATTAAAAAAAAGATGGGATAGAAATTAAAAAAAGATGTGATAGAAATAAAAAAAATAGTGGATAGAAATTAAAAAAAAAGATGTATATAAATAAAAAAATAGGGATAGAAATTAAAAAAAGATTGGATAGAAATTAAAAAAAAGAGGGATAGTAAATAAAAAAAAGATTGGATAGTAAATTAAAAAAATGAGGGATAGAAATAAAAAAAATAGTTGATATAAATTAGATAAATAGGATATTAGAACCCCTCTTTCACTCCCAACCCCACCCCTCTTTCACTCCCTAACCCAATTCACAATTCACAATTCAAATCGCTTTATTGGCATGATAAGTTACATCTTATGTTGCCAAAGCATCAAAATACATTTATGGTTTACCACATAAACGCAGTTCTATTCATACAGTGTATAAACAGGTATATCCCTGAGTGTATAAATATACATTCGCATTGTTTATATATATTCTTTTCTTAGTTTACTGGTTGGCTCTCTGTTCATGGCAAGCTGTAACATAGCGTGCCGCCAGTGTTATACAGCTTCTCTCCTCTCCCAGTAGGAATGGGAGTTTTTGGTTGTCATTCAGATTTCTGAAATCAGGGCATATTTGTGAGAATCTTTGGTAGAAATTCTCCCTGATGCCCTGATATTTTCCACAAGCTGTGAGGAAGTGCATCTCTGTCTCCACCACTCCCTGACTGCAGTGCGAGCATATCCTGTCCTCTCTTGGCAGCCTGGTCTGCCTGTGTCTGCCTTTTTCAATCGCTAGGCTATGTTCGCTAAGTCTGTACCTTGTCAAGGTTCTTCTCAGTTTGTTATCCTTTACCATGGTCAGGTAATCAGCTATGTTGTATTGTCTGTTTAGGGCCAAGTAGCAATTGAGTTTGCTTTGGGTTTTTGTTGTTTCTGCCCAATATGTCAGATATTTTTCCTTTTGCTTAGCGACGATTGTGTTGGGTCGAATTCTTTGTGTTACCCTGTCACTGTCCTGGGCTGGTTATTGTTAGTAGTTACTTCACTGAGTCCCAGGACTAGTTGACTGAGGGTATTCTTCTTTATGGTCAGCTCTTGGCATTTCAGGGCGTCGTAGTGATAGCATTGGGGATTGCTCATTTGTAGGTGATTCCAAAATTTGGTGGCTCTTTTTTGGATAGTGATTATTAATGGATATTGGCCTAGTTCCGCCCTGCATGCATTGTTTACTGTTTTCCTTTGAGTCCGGAGGATACTTTTACAGAATTCTGCATGTAGGATCTCAATTGGGTGTTTGTCCCATTTTGCAAATTCTTGTTGAGTTAGCGGTCCCCATACCTCACTGCCATAGAGTGCAATTGGTTCAATTACTGATTTGAAAATTTTGAGCCAAATGCTAATTGGGATTTCTATTTGGATTGATTTTTTGATGGCATAGAAAGCCCTTCTTGCTTTCTCTTTCAGTTCATTCACAGCCAGTTTGAAGTTTCCCGTAGAACTGATTTTTAAGCCCAAGTATGTGTAGTTAGTGGTTTGTTCAATTTTGGTTGTTCCTACTGTGAAATTTATTTTGGGTCCCTGATGTTTGGATCTTTGCTGGAACACAAGGACTTTGGTTTTTTGGGGATTTATTGTCAGGGCCCAAGTCTGGCAGTACGACTCCAGCAGGTCCAGGTTTTGCTGTAGCCCCTCTTTAGTAGGTGACAGCAGAACCAGGTCGTCTGCATAGAGGAGGAATTTAACCTTGGATTCATATAGGGTGAGGCCGGGTGCTGTAGATTGTTCAAGTAGTTTTGCCAATCCATTTATGTAAATATTAAAGAGTGTCGGTGAGATTGGCGAGCCCTGCGTCACCCCCCGCCCCTGTGGGAAGTATTTTGTTTGTTTGTCTCCAATTTTAACTGCACATTTGTTGTTTGTATACATTGATTTAATTACATCATATGTTTTCCCTCCTACCCCGCTTTCGATAAGTTTCAGGAATAAACCGTCATGCCAGATGGAGTCGAAAGCCTTCTGGAAATCTACAAAGCATGCGTAGATTTTGCTTTTGTTATGGTGAACGTGTTTGTCAATTAGGGTCTGTAGGGTGAAGATATGATCGGATGTTCTATAGTTTGGCAGGAATCCAATTTGGCTTTTACTCAAGACATTGTGCTCCTCAAGGAAGTTTATAAGTCTTTTGTTTATGATGCTACAGAATACCTTCCCCAGGTTACTGTTTACACAGATGCCTCGATAGTTGTTTGGGTCGATTTTGTCCCCACTTTTGTATATGGGCGTTATGAGTCCTTTGTTCCAGATATCAGGGAAATAACCGACACTCAGAACCAAGTTGAAGAGTTTTAGGATAGCCAGTTTCATTTTGTTGTCTGTGTGTTTAATCATCTCGTTTAGTATGCCGTCTGTCCCGCAGGCTTTTCCTGGTTGCAGGTCCTTGAGTTTTTCAAGAAGTTCTTTTTCTGTTATTATGGCGTCCAGCGGGTTTTGGTTATCTTTTATGGCCATTTCTAGCTTTTCCAGTTTTTTGCATATTTGGTGTTGCTCTGGTCTTAGTGTGTTTTTCTGGTATAATTTTTCAAAGTGGTTTACCCATGTGTCCCCATTTTGAATGGCCAAATCGTCGTGTTGTTTTTTGTGTAGTGTTTTCAAGTTTTCCCAGAAACAATTGGAATCAATGGATTCCTCCATGGAGCTGAGTGTATTCTTAATATATTGCTCTTTTTTGGTTCTGAGTGTGTTTCTGTATTGTGTTAGTGTCTGACAATAAGTAAGGCGTAGTTCCTCGTTTTCTGGATGTCTGTGTTTTTGGTTTGATATTTTTCTAAGTTTTTTCCTCATGTTATGGCAATCTCGGTCAAACCATTTTTCATAGTTTTTTGTTTTGGGTTTGTTCTTGCGAGCTTTCAAGTTTGCATTTGTTGCCAAATTATCAAAAATATTGTTTAGTTTACTAACTGCCCGGTTTACGCCTTCTTTATTGTGAGTGTATATGTTATCCAGAAAGGTGTCTAAGAGAGCTTGAGTTGATGCATTGCTAATTGTTTTCTGGTATTTTTCCGTGTCGTTTTTGGCCCATCTGTACGATTTTTTGGTGTTGTACAGTTTACTGGGTTGTGTTTCTATGTTGTTTGTTTCTGTCTTTTTGAGGAACATAGTAATTTGATTGTGATCTGACAGTGTTGTTTGTGGTTTGACTGTGAATGCTCTGAAAGAGGATGGGTCTAAGTCTGTAATCATATAGTCTACTGCGCTGCAGCCAAGAGGTGAGCAATAGGTCGATCTTCCTAGGAGGTCTCCTATGAACCTACCATTGACAATGTACAGACCCAGGTTTCGACAGAGCTGTAGTAGCTGTTTTCCGTTGGTATTTGACTGCTTGTCGCAGTTATGCCTGTATGGAAGGGAAGGGATGTCAAAGTGGTTATTCCCGAAAACGTAATTGTTTCCCTGATTATTGGTGAAGTCTGGTTCTTCGCCCGTTCTTGAATTGAGGTCCCCACAGATCAACACGTTCCCCTGGGCCTGGTATTGGATAATTTCCCCCTCCATGTTGGAGAAGGTGTCCTCTTTAAAGTACGGGGAATCGATTGGAGGGATATAAAGTGCGCAAATGTAAACATCTTGGGTGTTTGAGATAATCTCCCTCTCAAGTTTGAGCCACATATGGTTTTCGCCCTTTTTTATAAATTTGATGTAATTCTTAAGTTCTGTTTTAAACCAGATCAGTATGCCTCCGGAGTCTCTGCCTTGGGTTACACTTGGTAATTTATTGGAGGGGACCACCAGCTCAGTGTACCCTTGGGGACAGCCAGTGTGTCCTTTTCCTTTATACCAAGTTTCCTGTAAAATGATAATATCTAGGTCTTTAGTTTCATCTATGAACTCTGGGGTCCTACTTTTCACTTCTCGCAGTGAAGAGCGTAGACCTTGGATATTCCAGGTCGAAATATATAAGGATTTCATGTTAAGTTTGATCTTTTACTATGATAGGTTAAAGAGTGGTACGTGTCACTCCCTAACCCCCCTCCTTTCACTCCCTACCCCCCTCTTTCACTCCCAACCCCCCCTCTTTCACTCCCAACCCCCCCCTCTTTCACTCCCAACCCCCCCTCTTTCACTCCCAACTCCCCCCCTTTCACTCCCAACCCCCCCCTTTCACTCCCAACCCCCCCCTTTCACTCCCAACCCCCCCCTCTTTCACTCCCTAACCCCCCCCTTTCACTCCCAACCCCCCCCTCTTTCACTCCCTAACCCCCCTCCTTTCACTCCCTACCCCCCTCCTTTCACTCCCTGCTCCCCCTCCTTTCACTCCCTGCTCCCCCTCCTTTCACTCCCTGCTCCCCCTCCTTTCACTCCCTACCCCCCCTCCTTTCACTCCCTACCCCCCTCCTTTCACTCCCTACCCCCCTCCTTTCACTCCCAACCCCCCTCCTTTCACTCCCTACCCCCCTCCTTTCACTCCCTGCTCCCCCTCCTTTCACTCCCTGCTCCCCCTCCTTTCACTCCCTACCCCCCCTCCTTTCACTCCCTACCCCCCCTCCTTTCACTCCCTACCCCCCTCCTTTCACTCCCAACCCCCCTCCTTTCACTCCCTACCCCCCTCCTTTCACTCCCAACCCCCCTCCTTTCACTCCCAACCCCCCTCCTTTCACTCCCTACTCCCCCTCCTTTCACTCCCTACCCCCCTCCTTTCACTCCCTACCCCCCTCCTTTCACTCCCTACCCCCCTCCTTTCACTCCCTACCCCCCTCCTTTCACTCCCTACCCCCCTCCTTTCACTCCCTACCCCCCTCCTTTCACTCCCTACCCCCCTCCTTTCACTCCCTACCCCCCTCCTTTCACTCCCTACCCCCCTCCTTTCACTCCCTACCCCCCTCCTTTCACTCCCTACCCCCCTCCTTTCACTCCCTACCCCCCTCCTTTCACTCCCTACCCCCCTCCTTTCACTCCCTACCCCCCTCCTTTCACTCCCTACCCCCCTCCTTTCACTCCCTACCCCCCTCCTTTCACTCCCTACCCCCCTCCTTTCACTCCCTACCCCCCTCCTTTCACTCCCTACCCCCCTCCTTTCACTCCCTACCCCCCTCCTTTCACTCCCTACCCCCCTCCTTTCACTCCCTACCCCCCTCCTTTCACTCCCTACCCCCCTCCTTTCACTCCCTACCCCCCTCCTTTCACTCCCTACCCCCCTCCTTTCACTCCCTACCCCCCTCCTTTCACTCCCTACCCCCCTCCTTTCACTCCCTACCCCCCTCCTTTCACTCCCTAACCCCTCCTTTCACTCCCTACCCCCCTCCTTTCACTCCCTACCCCCCTCCTTTCACTCCCTACCCCCCTCCTTTCACTCCCTACCCCCCTCCTTTCACTCCCTACCCCCCCTCCTTTCACTCCCTACCCCCCTCCTTTCACTCCCTACCCCCCTCCTTTCACTCCCTACCCCCCTCCTTTCACTCCCTACCCCCCTCCTTTCACTCCCTACCCCCCTCCTTTCACTCCCTACCCCCCTCCTTTCACTCCCTACCCCCCTCCTTTCACTCCCTACCCCCCTCCTTTCACTCCCTACCCCCCTCCTTTCACTCCCTACCCCCCTCCTTTCACTCCCTACCCCCCCTTTCACTCCCTACCCCCCTCCTTTCACTCCCTACCCCCCTCCTTTCACTCCCTACCCCCCTCCTTTCACTCCCTACCCCCCTCCTTTCACTCCCTACCCCCCTCCTTTCACTCCCTACCCCCCTCCTTTCACTCCCTACCCCCCTCCTTTCACTCCCTACCCCCCTCCTTTCACTCCCTACCCCCCTCCTTTCACTCCCTACCCCCCTCCTTTCACTCCCTACCCCCCTCCTTTCACTCCCTACCCCCCTCCTTTCACTCCCTACCCCCCTCCTTTCACTCCCTACCCCCCTCCTTTCACTCCCTACCCCCCTCCTTTCACTCCCTACCCCCCTCCTTTCACTCCCTACCCCCCTCCTTTCACTCCCTACCCCCCTCCTTTCACTCCCTACCCCCCTCCTTTCACTCCCTACCCCCCTCCTTTCACTCCCTACCCCCCCTCCTTTCACTCCCTACCCCCCTCCTTTCACTCCCTACCCCCCTCCTTTCACTCCCTACCCCCCCCTCCTTTCACTCCCTACCCCCCCCTCCTTTCACTCCCTACCCCCCCCTCCTTTCACTCCCTACCCCCCTCCCACCACCCGCTTCCTTCCACTCACTCTCTCTACTCTAAGATTCTAAGATGATTAATTTGCCAATGTTTAGGGAGGCAGCTCAGCGGTGATTGACATGGAGAACATGGACGACACGTCCGGCTCAAGCTTTGAGGATATGGGAGAGATGCATCAGCAAATGAAGGAGGAAGATGATGTTGGCGAGGAGCCTGTGGCGACAGAGGAGGATGATGGAGCGTTCCTTGGTGTGAAGGGGTTAAAAGGCCAGCTGGGCCGAGATGTAGCAGATCAGGTTTGGAGGAAGATTTTATCTTGTGTTATTAGATGTATCTGAAAATGGCCTTGGCTCGTGGTCTGACTAGCCCTCTGATTTGAAAGTGGCCTTCACCTAACTGCTGGCACCACTGCCAACCAAATAATTAACTCCAGTCCTGTGGTTGGCATTGAGGGACCTGACGCACCCGTATAAAATTATCATCCTGCCAATAGCGGGAGCTCCACAAATTGGGGTTTCATTCACCTCCCGTGGCTCTTAGTACCAGAAGTCACTCCAACACTGGGGCTCTTGCTACAGGCAACCCTCTTGTTTTACTTGTGCTTGATCCCAACATAGTTGCCTATATTGTAGTGCACCCGATGCCAATCTGGTGTTCTATGTACTAGGGTCGACGGTCACTGTGGGATTGACTTTTCTACTCGTTCAATTTCGGGAAGACCGAAGCCATCGTCTTCTGCTCCTGCCACAAACTCTACTTCCTTACCACTGATTACATCTCCCTCTCGGGCCACTGCCTCCGAGTGAACCAGACCATTTGTGACCTTGGTATCCTGTTCAATCCTGGGCTGAGCTTTAAACCCCATATCCTTTCCATCACAAAGACTACTTCTGCAACACTGCCCAACTCTGCCTCTATCTCTTAATTGCCAATTGGGATGACACTGGGTTGTTAATTTAACAAAAGTGCCCCCTTTTTAAAGGGGCACGAACAATGAACACCAAATTATAAATGGAAAAACAAAAGAAGGTAGGACCTGTACAAGCCCGACGGGTTACACGTCAACAGAGCCGTGAACAATATTCTCGTGGAGTGGTTTGCCAGTGCTATTGGGGACGGTTTAAACTAGCTTGGCAGGGGGGTGGGCACCAGCCTATAGGAGTAGGAATAAGGTGCATAAAAGAGTGAGTGTGCTGGATAGTACTAGAGAAGAAAGTAGTACTAGAGGCAGAAGTAGTACCATATTAGATAGGAGCAGACTAAGAAAGACTACGAAAAATTCAAAAGGAAAAAAGGGAGGTGGGGTGGCAGTGCTGATGAAGGAAGACATTGTAGTGTTGGAAAGGGAGGATGTTCTTCAGGGTACAAGGACAGAATCCATTTGGTGAGAGTTGAGGAGCAAAAAGGGAATGATCACGCTATTGGGGGTATTCTACAGGCCTCCAAATAGTGAGAGGGAGGTAGAGGAGCAAATCTGCAGAGAAATCGCAGAGATATGCAAGAGTTATAGAGTGGTGATATTGGGGGACTTTAATTACCCAAATATCGATTGGGATAATGCTAGGGTGAAGGGAAAGAATGGAGAGGAATTTCTGAAAAGTGTTCAGGAGAATTTCTTTGACCAGTATGTTCTTGGCCCAAATAGGAAGGAGGCTTTGCTGGATCTGGTGCTGGGGAATGAGATGGGCCAGGTCGACCAAGTGTCTGTGGGAGAACACTTGGGTACGAGTGATCATCGTATCATAAGATTTAGATTAGCAATGGAGAGGAGCAAGGAACAATCTAGAGTGGAACTTCTAAACTGGAATAGGGCTAACTTCAATGGGATGCGAAAGGATCTCGCCAGGGTAAAATGGAACCAAAGACTGACAGGAAAAACTGTAACGGAACAATGGGTGATCTTTAAGGAGGAGATGTTCCAAGTACAGGCTAGGTACATTCCAACAAGAGGGAAGGGTAAGGGAACCAAAGCAAGGGCTCCTTGGATGATGACGGAGAAAGAGAAAATGATGAAACAAAAAAAGAGGGTGTATGATGAATGTCAGGTGAATTCTTCAAGGGAGAACCAGACCAAATACAATAAGTTGAGAGGGGAAGTGAAGATGAAAATAAGATTGGCAAAGAGAGAGTATGAGAGTAGAATGGCAGTTAACATATAAGGGAACGCAAAAATGTTCTACTGGCATGTAAACAGTAAGCGGGTAGTAAGAGGCGGGGTGGGGCCTATTAGGGACAAAGAAGGTGATGTATGCTTAGAGGCGCAGGGCAAGGCTAGAATACTCGAGTACTTTGTATCGGTGTTTACTAAGGAGGTGGATGCTGACAAAATATCAGCAGAAGTGGAAAAGGTAGAAGCAATGGAAGGGGTGAAAATTGATACAGGATGTACTAGAAAGGCTGGGTATGCTTAGAGTGGACAAGTCACCTGGTCCAGATGGCTTGCATCCCAGGTTGCTAAGGGAATTAGGGGAGGAGATAGCGGAAGGGCTTGCCATAATTTTCCAATCTTCCCTAGATGCGGGGGAAGTGCCTGAGGATTGGAAAGTGGCAAATGTGACACCATTGTTCAAGAAAGGGTGTAAGGACAATCCTAGTAACCACAGGCCGGTCAGTTTAACATCAGTGGTGGGTAAAGTTTTAGAAACAATAATCAAGGAAAAAATTAACGGGCACTTGGAGAGGTTTAAGCTAATTAAGTAGAGCCAACACGGATTTCTAAAAGGCAGATCATGTTTGACTAATTGAATTTTTTGATGAAGGGAATGCAATGGATGTTGTCTACATGGATTTTAGGGAGGCGTTTGACAAAGTACCACATAGAAGGCTGGTTAACAAAATTGAGGCTCATGGAATAGGTGGGTCAACGGCAACTTGGATAAGGAATTGGCTTAAGGACAGAAAACAGCGAGTTGTGGTAAATGGGTGTTTTTCAGACTGGAGGATGGTAGACAGTGGTGTTCCCCAAGGGTCAGTGCTGGGGCCACTGCTTTTTTTGATATGAATATGACCTGGATATTGGAATACAGAGTAGAATTTCTAAATTTGCCAATGACACCAAACTTGGGGGTGTGGCAAACAGCGAGGATGATACCAATCGACTACAACAGGACATAGAAAGGCTAGCAGAATGAGTAGACAAGTGGCAGATGGAATTTAATACAGAGAAGTGTGAGGTGATGCATTTTGGCAGAAGGAACAGGGAGAGGCAATATACACTTAATGACACAGTTTTAAAGATTGTGCAGGGACAGAGGGACCTGGGAGTTAATGTGCATAGGTCCCTGAAGGTGGCAGGACATATTGAGAGAGTGGTTAACAAAGCATATGGGATCTTGGGCTTCATAAATAGAGGTACAGGTAGACTACCCTTTATCCGGACTTCCGAAAACCGAAACCCTCTAAAAACCGAAGGTTTTTTCGTTCAGCGTAAGTCGTGCGTACGACTTACGCTGAACGAAAAAACCTTCGGTTTTTAGAGGGTTCCGGTTGCGGAAGTTAGGATAAAGGGTAAGTCGTGCGCACGACCCCCCGCCGACAACCGCCGGCCCCGCCAGCCGCCGACCCCCCCGCGGACCCGCCGGCCCCGACAACCGCCGACCCCGCCAGCCGCCGACCCCCCCGCGGACCCGCCGGCCCCGACAACCGCCAGCCCCGACAACCGCCGACCCCCCCGCGGACCCCGCCAGCCCCGACAACCGCCGACCCCCCCGCGGACCCCGCCAGCCGCCGACCCCCCCGCGGACCCCGCCAGCCCCGACAACCGCCGACCCCCCCCGCGGACCCCGCCAGCCGCCGACCCCCCCGCGGACCCCGCCGGCCCCGACAACCGCAGACCCCGCCGGCCCCGACAACCGCCGACCCCGCCAGCCCCGACAACCGCCGACCCCCCCGCGGACCCCGCCAGCCGCGGACCCCGACAACCGCCGACCCCCCCCCCGCGGACCCCGCCAGCCGCCGACCCCCCCGGCCCCGACAACCGCCGACCCCCCCCCCCCCCCGCGGACCCCCGCGTACCCCGCCGGCCCCGACCGACTTACACTGAGCGTCAGCGTAAGTCGTGCGCACGAACCCCCGCCGACCCACCTTCCGAAATCCGAAATTCTCCTTTATCCGAAACTCGGCTGGTCCCGAGGTTTTCGGATAAAGGATAGTCTACCTGTATTGAGTACAAAAGTAGAGAAGTTATGCTGAACCTTTATAAAGCGCTGGTTAGGCCACAACTGGAGTATTGCATCCTGTGCTGGTCACCACACTTTACGAAGGATGTGAAGGCCCTTGAGAGGGTGCAGAAGAGATTTACCAGAATGGTTCTGAGGATGGGGGATCTTAGCTACAAGGACAGGTTGGAGAAGCTGGATTTGTTTTTATTAGAGGAAAGGAGGTTGTGGGGTGATTTGATAGCGGGTACAAGATTATGACGGGTTTGGATAGCCTAGACAGGGAAAAGCTGTTCCCACTAGTTGATGGTACAAGGACTAGGGGACACAGATTTAAGGTTTTGGGCAAGAGATACAGGGGGGATGTGAGGAAAAACATTTTTACGCAGTGAGTGGTGAGGACCAGGAACTCGCTGCCGACGGAAGTGGTGGAAGCGGAGACACTCAATGTTTTCGAGGGGAGACTGGATAGGCACTTGAGGGAAATAAACTTGCAGGGCTACGGGGATAGAGCGGGGGAATGGGACTGACTGGATTGGTCTACAGAGAGCCGGCACGGACTCGATGGGCCGAGTGGCCTCCTGTGCCGTTATGACTCTATGAAAGGAAACTTAACCTTTGCCTCTATCAGTCCCTCTGCTGCTGAAACCCTATTTGTGTCTTTGTCACCTCCAGACCTGACTGCTCCAGCACTCTCCTTGCTGCCCTTCAAATCTCTGCTGCATATATCCTGTCCTGCACTAAGTCCTGTGCTCTCATCACCCCTGGTCATGGCTGAACTACATTGACTCCCCATCTCCCAACATTTATGTTCTGGAGTCTTCTGTTCTCTGTTACCTTATGCCACAGGCATCCATTAAATGGTCTGCCACTTCTAAGTTAGGATTATCTCTTGCAGGTGTGGCAGGCAGGCAAGAGGCAGGCATCGAAGGCTTTCAATCTGTATGGTAACATTGATATTCTCAGACCGTACTTTGATGTTGAGCCTATCCAAGTCAGGAACAGGTAGGTGTGTGTCCTGTCTTAAACTCTTCTCCACCTCTTTTTTCTATTGATCCATACATTTTTGGTGTTCACTTCTATTGCATAGAAATTTCAGAAACAGGCTGTGCAGCCCAATCAGTCCATCTTGGTGTTTATCCTCCACATAACCCATAGTCCTAATTCCATGTGCCTGTTCTGTTCCCATATCTCTTTATCCCACTTTTATTACAGCTGCCTATCTAACCGATCCTTAAATGTTGATACGCTCTCTGCTTCAATCACTAACTCTGGTGGAGCATTCCACATCCTCACAACCCTGTGTTTAATAAAAAAAATAAAAAAAAAGTTTCTGTTCTAAATCTCTTGCATTTAATCATGTATCTATGTTCCATCCATGTAAAATCTCACTTTGAATTTACATTTTTCTGACTTCTGCTTTACAATTGGTGTTCGAAATGTAGAAACAATGGTATTTATTGTAACCTAAACCTGCGGTTTGTTTGAAGTTTATGCATTCATTGGAGCTTAGTTAATGGGCTGAACACCTTTTTCCCTTTCTGTACTTTTTATATTCTGTACATTTTCTTTTGTTCACTGTACCCCAGGGCTTTTAGAGATGTCTTTGGAAATATTCGGACTTTGGATTCTGGCCTCGGGGTCTGAAATCCGAGTCTGAGTTATTCTGTAGTTTGAATATGGCAAGTTCTGCTATAACTAATCAGGTCTAGTCATGTGCTGAAACTTAAAACATCAGAAATCAGACATGTACCACTTGGCCTTTCCTAGTTCCAGACTTTCATATATATATGTTCTATATCTTTCCCATTCCAGGTTGGTGGAGTCTCTAATTCCAGTCCGAATGATCAATTTCCCTCAGGTGTGTTTGCTTTTGCTTCTGTTTCTATTCCACTCCAAGCCACCCACCATTACCTGGTTGAGAATGTAGGTAGACACCCGAGCCTACATTGTATCTAAAATGTTAATATATAAATTAACCAAAGTGAATTTGTTAGAGATGCATGTTACATGGTCAGAGTATAATCAGATTCAGCTAAAAGACAACATTGGTGTAAATGATTCCAACATGGTGCGGGGAGGGGGAAGAACATCGTAGTGGAAATCTGGAGCGCTCTTTCCACCACCACACACCCCCCCACCAAAAAACAAGCTGCTGAGGCAAATGAAAATGTCAGAACTGAGATGGATAGATTTTTGTTAGACAAGAGTATTAAGGGTTATGGAACCAAGGCAGGTAAATGGAGTTAAGATACAGATCAGCCATGATCTCATTGAATAGCAGAATAGGCTCGAGGGGCTGAATGGCCTACTCCTGTTCCTATAGAACCAAATGTCTTTGTGGTTTTGAATTTGTTGAACACCATTGTTTGAAAGAGTTGGTCATTTATTAGGGACTTGGTGGAATGGCATTTACTGTGTTGTTATTTTCTCCTAGAAAGTTGCAGGAGAGCTGTACGGCCCCTTGATGCTGGTTTTCACACTGGTGGCTATTCTTTTGCATGGGATGAAGACATCTGGGACAGTAATTGTAAGTATCATACTTGATTACGCGACTGATGACCAGTGGATAGCAAGCAGTGGCACTGTTCTAAGGACTGTTAGAGATTTGCAGGGGGTCCTGATGTATTTCTGCCTACGTAACGGTCACTGCACTATGAAAAGTAATTTATGGAGCAAAGCTGTTTCAACATAAGGCGATGTATAAATGCAAGTATTCTTTTAGTCACAAATGCCTCAGGATGAATATATTAATTTGTATTTGTCCGCATCTGCCCTGGTTCTACACATTTACAGATTTTTAAAATCTATTCTGTAGTTTCTTCGCTCCTTGTCAGATTTAGCTGCTCCTCCTTGGTTTCTATGATGATTTAAAGGTGGTGTATCTTTATGGTGCAGAATAGGATCCTTTATATTCTACTCCTCTTTCACCTACCCCACTTATCACAATGTGTTCCACCTGATAAAAGGAATAGAGCGGGAGAGAGGCAAGAATAGTGAGGAGTCCTTTCTATTGATTATTTTTAAACTGTCGCATATTGTTGACTGGTGCCCTGCTTTGTGTTCCCACAGAGAGAGGGCACACTGATGGGCACTGCGATCGGAACCTGCTTTGGTTACTGGCTAGGCGTCTCCTCCTTCATCTACTTCCTGGGCTATTTGTGCAATGCCCAGATTACCATGCTGCAGATGCTGTCATTGCTGGTGAGTGTTGAGGGTGGTGGGATGGGGGAGGGACAGGTTACATAACGTTTGTGTGTTAATCAATAAATGGAAAGAATTCTGGGAGTTGTGTTTTTGCCTGTAATCTCTTGTGAAGGAGGTGACATTTTCTCAAGTCTAGCTCACTGGGCAGTATCTTCCCTCTGGTATCCCATTCAGGTGACCATTCTCCATGTTTGTGAGTTGACAGTGAGCCAGGCTATTTGAACATGTAGGGGGCACCGTGGCCATGCCTGATCCTGACGCAGTAAGTTTAATGTAATACATGCCTCGTCAGTAAGGCAACAGGTAATTGGATATCCCACAATGAGAGTCTGTTTCCAAGTACCAGCTATCAGAAGGTTTGTATAATCAGGTAGTGTAGCTCTTCAAACGGTGAATCGTACACACAATAATTCATTACTTTGAGGAATGTCTGTATCTCTGTCCTGAATTGATTCTACTGTCTCGTTCACAGGGTTATGGTCTGTTTGGGCCCTGCATTGTGTTGATCGTCACCTACAACGTTCATCTCCATTCCCTTTTCTACCTGTTATGGCTTGTCATTGGGGGACTCTCCACCCTCAGGATGGTAGGACATCTTTCTCTCTCTGGTTTCCTGTGCACAGTTACCAACTATACAGTTCTGGTCTCCATGTTACCAAAAGCGTATAGAGGCACTGGAGAAGGTGCAAAAAAGGATGATACCAGAACTGAGAAGTTATACTTAGCAGGAAATATGGAACAGGCTGGGACTCTTCTCTAGAAAAGAAAAGGCTGATGGGTGACCTGATGGAGGTCTTTAAAATTATGAAGGGCTTCAATAGGGTAGATGGAGAGAAGATGTTTCCACTTGTGGGGAAGAGCAAAACTGGGGGTCATAAATACAAGATGATCACTAATAAATCCAATAAGGAATTCAAGAGAAACCTATTTACTCAGAGTAGTTAGAATGTGGAACTTTCTACCAAAAGGCGCAGTATTTAAGGGAAAGCTGGATAAATACATGAGGGAGAAAGGAATAAAAGGATATGTTGATGGGGTTAGATGAAGAAGGGTGGGAGGAGACTCGTGTGGAGCATAAACACCGGCATAGACTTGTTGGGCCGAATGGCTTGTTTCTGTGCTGTAAATTCTATGTAATAGTACATTATTGCACTGGAGTAACAAGATGGGGGAAAAAATCATTTTATTTGCTGCTGCTTCCCTTGTTCCGATCAGATCGGGAATCAAACCTGGAAACTTTTGTGTGGCTTGTATTGCACCATTTACTCCCTGAGCAGCGGGGAGCCATAGCTTAATCTCTCTGCGTCAGAAATGGGTAGGTGTAGTGGGAATGTTATTCTGCTGACTGCCCATCTCTATTTTGAATTGCCAGTATAAACGAATGCTTGCTAATGAGTTACTTGCACTGTGCTCTGAATCTCTTTTTCACAGGTCGCAGTGGTGCTCTCCCGTACGGTTGGACAGACTCAGCGGCTTGCTGTCTGTGGGATGCTCGCTGCCCTGCACATGGTCTTTCTGCTCTACCTGCACTTTGCTTACCACAGGATTGTAGAAGGTACAGAAAAATTCTCCAGAGTGGGGCAGACTATGTGGTTGTTTCCCTGCAGTGTTAATGCACTTAGTTTCTGATCTCAGTTGGGCCTGTGTGAGGGAGGCATTGACTGGCGCCTCCTGGGGTGGGAAGAAAATTAGATTCATGTCAGCCTGTAATTACCCCATTTATGCCAATTTGCTTGCAGATAGATGAGGAATTCTGCATGGCAATTGGCAAGCGGAGACAGAACTAGGCAGGAGAAAACTGAGTGGGAGAGGGCTGTTTAAGAATCAGGACCAGGGCAGCTTATTTACGGTGATTGAATAAGAGTCTGTTGTTAACACATGAGATTCCAGGATTTTTACTGGGGATCCCAGTCTGCTTCTGTCCCATTTTTTTCCATGAAAAGGTCAAACTATTTGCTTTCATCGGGATCATTATGCATTGCTCATTATTGCTTTACCACAAAGGGGAAGGTGTAAAATTAGAGAATGAATTAACATTAACTTTTACACATTTCTTGGCACTTGCTGTAATACTCAGCATGAAAGCCGGTTGCCTGTTGATATTGCAACCAGGAAGCTGTAATTGTGCAGTGGCTTCCCAATTAGGAGAGAAACTAAAACGGATGCAAGTTCCACTCAAGGCCCATGTTTCCATTTAGCTACGCATCCGTGCAGCTATCTGAAGCTCCCAGGCAGGCCACTTGCTGGCTTCTCAATGGAAAGACGGCGCTGCGTGGAAGTTTGAATGGGCCATGCAGCTCCTTGAAGGACCGCGCACCCAAAAACATTGCTCGCGGCCCCACCTCCTACGGTTTTCTTCCCTTGCCGTCATGCCTAAAGGCAGTGACCTGTGCTGGGATTTGGTCCCAAGGGTGCAAGTGACCTGTGCTGGGATTTGGTCCCAAGGGTGCAAGTGACCTGTGCTGGGATTTGGTTCCACAGGTGCTAGTGACCTGTGCTGGGATACGGTTCCACAGGTGCTGGTGACCTGTGCTGGGATACGGTTCCACAGGTGCTGGTGACCTGTGCTGGGATACGGTTCCACAGGTGCTGGTGACCTGTGCTGGGATTTGGTCCCAAGGGTGCAAGTGACCTGTGCTGGGATTTGGTTCCACAAGTGCCAGTGACCTGTGCTGGGATACGGTTCCACAGGTGCTGGTGACCTGTGCTGGGATACGGTTCCACAGGTGCTGGTGACCTGTGCTGGGATACGGTTCCACAGGTGCTGGTGACCTGTGCTGGGATTTGGTCCCAAGGGTGCAAGTGACCTGTGCTGGGATTTGGTTCCACAGGTGCTAGTGACCTGTGCTGGGATACGGTTCCACAGGTGCTGGTGACCTGTGCTGGGATATGGTTCCACAGGTGCTGGTGACCTGTGCTGGGATTTGGTCCCAAGGGTGCAAGTGACCTGTGCTGGGATACGGTTCCACAGGTGCTGGTGACCTGTGCTGGGATACGGTTCCACAGGTGCTGGTGACCTGTGCTGGGATACGGTTCCACAGGTGCTAGTGACCTGTGCTGGGATACGGTTCCACAGGTGCTGGTGACCTGTGCTGGGATACGGTTCCACAGGTGCTGGTGACCTGTGCTGGGATACGGTTCCACAGGTGCTAGTGACCTGTGCTGGGATACGGTTCCACAGGTGCTGGTGACCTGTGCTGGGATACGGTTCCACAGGTGCTAGTGACCTGTGCTGGGATACGGTTCCACAGGTGCTGGTGACCTGTGTTGGGATACGGTTCCACAGGTGCTGGTGACCTGTGTTGGGATACGGTTCCACAGGTGCTGGTGACCTATGCGGGGATTTGGTGCATTAGACTCATAACGGCACAGAAGGGGGCCATTCGGCCCATCGTGTCTGTGCCGGCTCTCTAGAGCAATCCAGTCAGTCCCATTCCCCCGCTCTATCCCCGTAGCCCTGCAAGTTTATTTCCCTCACGTGCCTATCCAGTCTCCCCTTGAAAACATTGAGTGTCTCCGCTTCCACCACTTCCGTCGGCAGTGAATTCCAGGTCATCACCACTCGCTGCATAAAAAAGTTTTTCCTCACTTACCCCCCTGTATCTCTTGCCCAAAACCTTAAATCTGTGTCCCCTAGTCCTCATACCATTGTTGTAGGAAAAATGATTCCTCGGAAACTAGACTTTGAGTAAGAGAGACAACTTTATTAAATGACAGAGCTCTGGGAGAAGAGTCTGCAACCACGCGGTCTGCGAGAGCACCTTCTCCCCGATTGTAGTACGTGCCGAGCTTATATACAATTTCAAGAAGTTGGTTTTAGATCATTTACATTCATCCAATCAATTTGTTTATTAGCGCATATCGTTATTTTCCTCCAGTCAGGAGTTTACACACTTGTGTTGCCAATTCTGTCTCTTCAGGTCTTCGTTCCGTCTTGTTCCCCGGCGGAATGTGATTAGTTCGATAATAGGATACAAGTGATTAGTTCGATGATAGGATACCAGTGAACCTTGTTAGTCCTCAGTGACTCAATTAGTCCCAGTCAGGACACGAGACGAACTTTGTTCCAGCCATGCGTAAGCGTGGCATGTCTCACTGTGCAGTGATTCAATTAGTCCCAGTCAGCGAATTTGTTGTTTGTGTCTTTTCCAGCAAAATCTTGTCCAGCAAAATTTTATTCTAACACCATTAACTAGTGGGAACAGACTTTCCCCGTCTAGCCTATCTAAATTGTCATAATCTTGTACACCTCTATCAAATTACCCCTCAACCTCCTTTGCTCTAATGAAAACAAATCCAGCTTCTCCAACCTGTCCTTGTAGCGAAGATCCCCCATCCCCAGAACCAATCTGGTAAATCTCCTCTGCACCCTCTCAAGGGCCTTCACATCCTTCCTAAAGTGTGGTGACCAGAATTGGACGCAATACTCCAGTTGTGGCCTAACCAGCGCTTTATAAAGGTTCAGCATAACTTTTCTACTTTTGTACTCAGTACCTCTATTTATGAAGCCCAAGATCCTGTATGCTTTGCTAACCACTCTCTCAATATGTCCTGCCACCTTCAGGGACCTATACACATTAACTCCCAGGTCCCTCTGTCCCTGCACACTCTTTAAAACTGTGCCATTAAGTGTATATTGCCTCTCCCTGTTCCTTCTGCCAAATGCATCACCTCACACTTCACTGTATTAAATTCCATCTTACCTGTGCTGGGATTTGGTTCCACAGCTGCCGGTGCCGGGATTTGGTTCCACAGCTGCCGGTGCCGGGATTTGGTTCCACAGCTGCCGGTGCCGGGATTTGGTTCCACAGCTGCCGGTGCTGGGATTTGGTTCCACAGCTGCCGGTGCCGGGATTTGGTTCCACAGCTGCCGGTGCCGGGATTTGGTTCCACAGCTGCCGGTGCCGGGATTTGGTTCCACAGCTGCCGGTGCCGGGATTTGGTTCCACAGCTGCTGGTGCCCTGTGCTGGGATTTGGTTCCACAGCTGCCGGTGCCCTGTGCTGGGATTTGGTTCCACAGCTGCTGGTGCTGGGATTTGGTTCCACAGCTGCCGGTGCCGGGATTTGGTTCCACAGCTGCCGGTGCCAGGATTTGGTTCCACAGCTGCCGGTGCCCTGTGCTGGGATTTGGTTCCACAGCTGCTGGTGCTGGGATTTGGTTCCACAGCTGCCGGTGCCGGGATTTGGTTCCACAGCTGCCGGTGCCCTGTGCTGGGATTTGGTTCCACAGCTGCCTGTGCTGGGATTTGGTTCCACAGCTGCCGGTGCCCTGTGCTGGGATTTGGTTCCACAGGTGCCGGTGCCCTGTGCTGGGATTTGGTTCCACAGCTGCCGGTGCCCTGTGCTGGGATTTGGTTCCACAGCTGCTGGTGCTGGGATTTGGTTCCACAGCTGCCGGTGCCGGGATTTGGTTCCACAGCTGCCGGTGCCCTGTGCTGGGATTTGGTTCCACAGCTGCTGGTGCTGGGATTTGGTTCCACAGCTGCCAGTGCCCGGTGCTGGGATTTGGTTCCACAGCTGCCTGTGCTGGGATTTGGTTCCACAGCTGCCGGTGCCCTGTGCTGGGATTTGGTTCCACAGGTGCCAACTGCTATGCAGTCTCTTGCTGTAATGCTGCTCTGAGTGCGTCAACCTGCCAATTGTAGCGCCCCAACTGCTGACTGTCTGGGATCAGCAAATTCAGCATAGCCCAGGTGATCAAACCTGGGATCTTCCTGCTCTGTGTGGCTCAATGTTGCAAAATGCATTTACCAACTAATCCACTGGAGCATTTTTGAAGTAATTTTCCTGCCTTTCCTTCTAATCTTGGTGCTGTGCCTTGTTGCAATTAACAGTTTGAGCACTTTCACTAACTCTAATCCAGTGGTTAATTTGAGTTGAAGAGTTGCTTGTATTCATATTCCAGTTGATGAACTGAAGTGATGCCCAGGTATAAAACTTTTCAAAATTCTGTCTCTTTTTTAACAGGTATCCTGGATACCTTGGAGGGACCCAATGCAGGGCCAGTGAGATTCCCTCGGGACATACCGGCACTTTCTGTCACTGTAATGAACAGCACGGTGAAGTTGATCGGAGCCAGCCTGCAGATGCGTTGACTCTGAATCATCTTTGATTTTTTTCTTTCTTCTTGCCCCAACTCTTCATGGAGACATTGTGTGTGGACCAGACTGGGTGTAGGGTATCAAGAGGAAGGGCTCGCACTCTCCTGTATGCTGCTGTAACAGCAGTTTGTAGTCTTTAGATAAACTGTTTCATCATGGTGGTGTGGGCATGGGGGTGGCTGTCTGTCAATTCCACCCCACATCTCAACTGATCACAATCTGTACATAATTGAGCTGTACTTTTAAAGATATATATATGTGTGTGTAAGATCTGATTGTATCTATTGTGTTTTCTCATTGCTTGCATGGGTTGTTGTACAGTTCTTAACTGACTGTAAATCATATCCTGCACCTTTTATTCAGGGTTTCAGTTTTAAAAAAACATGTAATCAAATGCAATGTTCCCTCTTTTTTTTGGCCCACGCGGCCCCTTTAACGGGCTGCACGAGCCATTCAAAATTGCGCACATACACGGTTTTTCTATTTAATAGCCGGATCACCGGCTACGCGGGACCTTCAGCGGCCAAGCAGCTTAAAGGGAACATTGGTCCAATGCCCTCCACAATGACTGGAAGGTAAAGACACTCCGAGCCATAGAGACCAGCAAGGCCCCACACATCAAGGCAGCATTGGACCGAGTATGGCATTAAGAAGCCCTAGCAAAATTGAAGTCAATGGGAATCGGGGGGGAAATTCTCCACTGACTGGAGTCATACATAGCACAAAGGGAGATTTAAAAAAAATTGTTCCAGGGATGTGGGCGTCGCTGGCAAGACCAGCATTTTATTGCCCGTCCCTAATTGCCCTTGAGAAGGTGATGCTGAGCTGCCTTCTTGAACCGCTGCAGTCTGTGTGGTGAAGTCAGGATGGTGTGTAACTTGGAGGGGAACTTGCAGGTGATGTTGTTCCCATGTGCCTGCTGCCCTTGTCCTACTAGGTGGTGGAGGTCATGGGTTTGGGAGGTGCTGTCGAAGAAGCCATGGCAAATTGCTGCAGTGCTACTTGTCCAGTAACATAACCACTATGCTACCGTCCCCGATGGTTGAGATTGTTGGAGGTCAATCATCTCCGCCCCAGAACATCACAGAAAGAGTTCCTCAGGGCAGTGTCCTAGGCCCAACCATCTTCAGCTGCTTCATCCATGACCTTTCCTCCATCATAAGGTCATAAGTGGGGATGTTCGCTGATGATTGCAGTGTTCAGTTCCATTCGCAACTCCTCAGATAATGAAGCAGTCCATGCCCGCATGCAGCAATACCTGGACAACATTCAGGCTTGGGCTGATAAGTGGCAATTAACATTTGCGCCACACAACTGCCAGGCAATGATTCTCTCCTACAAGAGAAAGTCTAACCACCTCCCCTTGCCATTCAATTGCATTAACATTGTCGAATCCCCCCAGCATCAACATCCTGGGGGGGTCGCCATTGACTAGAAACTTAACTGCACCAGCCATATAAATACTGTAGCTACAAGAGCAGATCAGAGGCTGCGTATTCTCTGGCAAGTGACTCACCTCCTGACTCCCCAAAACCCTTCCACCATCTACAAGACACAAGTTGGGAGTGTGATGGAATACTTTCCACTTGCCTGGATGAGTGCAGCTACAACAACACTTGAGAAGCTCAACACCATCCAGGACAAAGCAGCCTGCTTGATTGGCACACCGTGGCTGCAGTGTGTACCATCTACAAGATGCACTGCAGCAACTTGCCAAGGCTTCTTTGACAGCGCAGCACCTCCCAAACCTGCGACCTCTACTACCTGGAAGGACAAGGGCAACAGGCGCATGGAAACACCAACACCTCCACACCAGCCTGACTTGGAAGTTTATCGCTGTTCCTTCATCATCACTGGGTCAAAATCCTGGAACTCCCTCCCTAACAGTAATATTGGGAGTACCTTCACCACATGATTTGCAGCGGTTCAAGAAGGCGGCACACCACCACCTTCTCGAAGGCAATAAATGCTGCCCTTGCCAGCGATGCCCACATTCTGTGAATGAATAAAAAAAGGTTGAATCGCAAATTGTGTTGTTAGCTGATCTCAGCTAGGGCACTACAATTGGGCTCCGCACCCCTGGGCTAGGGAGGGAGAATTGACCAGGATTCTCGATCCTGCTTGCTATGCAAGAACCTGTACTGGACACGGATGAGTGACGGGAGCTGTTTCGGCATCAGAGTCTGATAGCCTGCTGACACTATATCAAGGCTAACATAACTATTAGCCACTTGGGTGAGGGACGGAAGGGTGGCCCTAGGGAACCTCTTCATGGGGGAGTCAACGCCTTCAGTAGGAGAGGAGAGAAAATTTAGAATGAAGTGCATTGGTACAAACTACGTGCAACTTGTATAAAGCTGATAGCTGGATATAGCAGCAGCACTGTCCTTAGTCACAACATATTATGACTTGTTTTTTAGTCTGTTCTTCTCCCCCCGCTGTCTTTTGGATGAGACGTTAAACCGAGGCCCCGTCTTCTCCCTCAGGTGGATGTAAAAGATCCCATGGCACTATTTCGAAGAAGAGCAGAGGAGTTTTCCCCGGTGTCCTGGCCAATATTTATCCCTCAACCAACAGATTTATCATTTATCTCACTGCTGTTTGTGGGACATTGCTGTGTGCAAATTGGCTGCTGCATTTCCTACATTACAACAAAAGCAATTCATTCAATGTAAAGAGCTTTAGGACACCCTGAGTTCGTGAAAGCGCTGTATAAATCAAATTCATTCTTCCTACGTGTAACATTTTTAGTTTAAATTGTACTGTATGCATTGGGCAACCAAAAGGAATGGAGATGGACTGACTAAACTTAATCACATTGGTACAATTTAAAATGCTGAATATTCAGGCCTAACTGCTCTGGTGTAGAGATCATCAGAGTCCATTTCAGAACTTAGCATTGTATGAAAGTGAGTTCCTCTAAATTAGGGCTACAGTGATCCTGCAATCTATTTGTACCTATCCCCCGATTCCCCCATTTCTGCTATAGATCTCTGCATATGTGCCCATTACTGGTATAGATCTCTATTTGTGCTCCCTGTTTTCCCCCCGCCCCCCACCCACCAATTACTGGTATAGTTTTCTACCTGTGCGCACTGCTCCCCCATTGGTGTTATAGGTCTTTCTACCTGTGCCCACTGCTCCCCCATTGGTGTTATAGGTCTTTTTACCTGTGCCCACTGCTCCCCCATTGGTGTTATAGGTCTTTTTACCTGTGCCCACTGCTCCCCCATTGGTGTTATAGGTCTTTTTACCTGTGCCCACTGCTCCCCCATTGGTGTTATAGGTCTTTCTACCTGTGCCCACTGCTCCCCCATTGGTGTTATAGGTCTTTCTACCTGTGCCCACTGCTCCCCCATTGGTGTTATAGGTCTTTTTACCTGTGCCCACTGCTCCCCCATTGGTGTTATAGGTCTTTTTACCTGTGCCCACTGCTCCCCCATTGGTGTTATAGGTCTTTCTACCTGTGCCCACTGCTCCCCCATTGGTGTTATAGGTCTTTTTACCTGTGCCCACTGCTCCCCCATTGGTGTTATAGGTCTTTCTACCTGTGCCCACTGCTCCCCCATTGGTGTTATAGGTCTTTTTACCTGTGCCCACTGCTCCCCCATTGGTGTTATAGGTCTTTTTACCTGTGCCCACTGCTCCCCCATTGGTGTTATAGGTCTTTCTACCTGTGCCCACTGCTCCCCCATTGGTGTTATAGGTCTTTTTACCTGTGCGCACTGCTCCCCCATTGGTGTTATAGGTCTTTTTACCTGTGCCCACTGCTCCCCCATTGGTGTTATAGGTCTTTTTACCTGTGCGCACTGCTCCCCCATTGGTGTTATAGGTCTTTTTACCTGTGCCCACTGCTCCCCCATTGGTGTTATAGGTCTTTTTACCTGTGCCCACTGCTCCCCCATTGGTGTTATAGGTCTTTTTACCTGTGCGCACTGCTCCCCCATTGGTGTTATAGGTCTTTTTACCTGTGCCCACTGCTCCCCCATTGGTGTTATAGGTCTTTTTACCTGTGCCCACTGCTCCCCCATTGGTGTTATAGGTCTTTCTACCTGTGCCCACTGCTCCCCCATTGGTGTTATAGGTCTTTTTACCTGTGCCCACTGCTCCCCCATTGGTGTTATAGGTCTTTTTACCTGTGCCCACTGCTCCCCCATTGGTGTTATAGGTCTTTCTACCTGTGCCCACTGCTCCCCCATTGGTGTTATAGGTCTTTCTACCTGTGCCCACTGCTCCCCCATTGGTGTTATAGGTCTTTCTACCTGTGCCCACTGCTTCCCCCATTGGTGTTATAGGTCTTTTTACCTGTGCGCACTGCTTCCCCCATTGGTGTTATAGGTCTTTCTACCTGTGCCCACTGCTCCCCCATTGGTGTTATAGGTCTTTTTACCTGTGCGCACTGCTTCCCCCATTGGTGTTATAGGTCTTTTTACCTGTGCCCACTGCTCCCCCATTGGTGTTATAGGTCTTTCTACCTGTGCCCACTGCTCCCCCATTGGTGTTATAGGTCTTTTTACCTGTGCGCACTGCTTCCCCCATTGGTGTTATAGGTCTTTTTACCTGTGCCCACTGCTCCCCCATTGGTGTTATAGGTCTTTCTACCTGTGCCCACTGCTCCCCCATTGGTGTTATAGGTCTTTCTACCTGTGCCCACTGCTCCCCCATTGGTGTTATAGGTCTTTTTACCTGTGCCCACTGCTCCCCCATTGGTGTTATAGGTCTTTTTACCTGTGCCCACTGCTTCCCCCATTTCTGTATAGATCTTGTATTAATATCCAAAATTAGGTGGGACATGAGGCGGGTGGTGGAGATCAGAGGATATTGCTTTGAAATAACAATTAAAAGTTATTAAAAGACAAGAATTGGATTGTAAAGTTGAGCTGTTTGAATTGAAGTAGGAGTGTTACTGCAGTGTATCCCAACACCCAGTGTACAAATCCTGGGGGGTAGGAGGGAGCAGGACTTTTGGGTGAAAACATTTGCCAAGTGGTTAATTCTGTGATGTGTAACAGAAAGAGAAGGAACATTGATTTATTCCTTGTACGGTACATGATTGGGTAATGTTGCATCAGGATATATATAAAGTTTGTTATCAGTTGCCTTATAAAGTGACTTGGGTCACTCATGCCTTTTAACAGATGAATCTGGCAGTAAATGTCTTTTTGTTTTAGACCTGGTGGTAGGTAGCTCCTCTAATGCTTTAGTGAGTGAAGGCTCTATCTGAACCAACCTTGGGGGCCCCAGTTTTAATCCTCTGCTCTCTTAACCTGAATGCTAAAGCCAGTTGTGTTCAGCCAGTCTTGTTGAAAGCTAATACAGAAACGGGGACAGCAGTAGGGACAGAGGATGCAGTTTAAAGATTTATAGCATAATTTAGCAATTAGACAAATTAAATGTAATACTGTTAAATGTAAAGTATTGAACATTTAGTTTTTTTTTAACTGTGATGTATAATTGGAACAGATTTGGCACAAGGAGACTTTGAACGGGACCTGGAATAAACAATTAGACCCGTCCCTTTCATGATCTAAACAATGGGCAAAACAAATGGCATTTTAGGCTGTATAAACAGAACAGTCGAGATTGTGCTCAGATTTTATAATGCACTGGTGTTTAGTTTTGGTCACCATGTTACAAAAAGGGTAGACATACTCTGGAGAGGGTGCAGACAATGGTCCCAGATGTAATTTCCTACATTACAACAGTAACTACACTTCAAAAGTACTTAATTGGCTGTAAAGTGCTTTGGGATGTCCTGAGGTCGTGAAAGGCGCTATAGAAATGCAAGTCAAAAATGAGCAATGAAGAAAGAATGAATTTCAGTTTAACCAAGATTTTCAGACAAGGAGACATGGGTAGGAACTGGTAACGGCAAGTTCAGGGCTGATGACTGGAAGCATTTCTACACAAGATCAATACCTGGAAAGGTGGTCTGGGTAAGTTAGCGGGGAAAATGCTGGAATCAGAGGCAGTTGTATATTGCGTGGGAGAATTGTAGATTTCTGTGGAAGGATGAGTTAGATGGGATACATAGCCTTTCTCATCTGTACTTTGTGAAGCCCAAGGTGCGCTGTCTGGTCAAAGTGGGTTAATAGAAACATAGAAGATAGGAGCAGGCCATTCGGCCCTTCGAGCCTGCTCCTGCTCCTATATTCAATCAATATCATTGAAATTCAGTACCCTGTCCCTGCCTTCTCCCCATATCCCTTGATCCCTTTAGCCGTAAGAAATATATCCAACTCTTTCTTGAATATATTTAATGAACTGGCCTCCACCGCCCTCTGTGGCAGAGAATTCCACAGGTTCACCACTCTCTGGGTGAAGAAATTCCTCCTCATTTCAGTCCGAAATGTCCTACCCCTCCTTATCCTTAGACTATGACCCCTGGTTCTGGACTCCCCGACCATCGGGAACATCCTTCCAGCATCTAGTCTGTCCAGGCCTGACAGAATTTTATAGGTTTCGATGAGATCCCCTCTCAATCTTCTAAACTCCAGTGAGTATAAGCCCAATCAACACAATCTCTCCTCATACGTCATTCCTGCCATCCCAGGTATCAGCCTGGTGAATCTTCGCTGCACTCCTTCCATGGCAAGAACGTCCTTCCTCAGATAAGGCGACCAAAACGGCACACAATACTCAAGGTGCGGTCTCACCAAGGCCCTGTACAACTGTAGCAAGACATCCTTTTCCTGTACTCGAACCCTCTTGCTACGAAGGCCAACATACCATTTGCCTTAACTGCCTGCTGCACCTGCATGCTTACCTTCAGCGACTGGTGCACAAGAACACCAGGTCTCTTTGCACTTCCCCTTCTCCCAATCCATTGCCATTCAAATAATAATGTGCCTTCCTGTTTTTGCCACCAAAGTGGATAACCTCATTTATCCACATTATAGTGCATTTGCCATGTTTCTGCCCAATCACCTAACCTGTCCAAATCGTACTGGAGTTTCATGACATCCTCCTCCCACCCAGCTTTGTGTCGTCTGCAAATTTGGAGATATTACATCCAATTCCCTCGTCCAGATCATTCATAAGAACATAAGAAATAGGAGCAGGAGTAGGCCAATCGGCCCCTCGAGCCTGCTCCGCCATTCAATAAGATCATGGCTGATCTGATCCTAACCGCCAATCCACTATCATAGAACCATCTCCTGAATCTAACAGAATTAGACACACGAAATAGGAGCAGGATCAGGCTACACGGCCACTTAGCCCGCTCCGCTTGACCGATCCGAACCTAGTCTCATGTCCAAATTCCTGCCCGCTCCCCGTAACCCTTAATTCCCTTTACTTCTAGGAAACTGTCTATTTCTGTTTTAAATTTATGTAATGATGTAGCTTCTGCAGCTTTTTGGGGCAGCATATTCCATGGACCTACCACCCTACTATATATTCATATATATTGTGAACAGCTGGGGTCCTAGGATCGATCCTTGCGGTACCCCACTAGTCACTGCCTGCCACTCGGAAAACGACCCGTTTATTCCAACTCTTTGCTTTCTGTCCGCCAACCAGTTCTCTATCCAAGTCAATACCTTGCCCCCAATCCCATGTGCCTTAATTTTGCACGCTAATCTCTTATGCGGGACCTTATTGAAAGCCTTCTGAAAGTCCAAATACACCACATCCACTGGTTCTCCCTTATCTATTTTACCAGTTACATCCTCAAAAAATTCCAGTAGATTAGTCAAGCATGATTTACCTTTTGTAAATCCATGTTGACTTTGTCCGATCCTGTCACTGCTTTCCAAGTGCTCTGCTATTACATCTTTTATAATGGACTCTAGCATTTTCCCCACTACCGATGTCAGGCTTACCGGTCTATAATTCCCCGCTTTTTCTCTACCACCTTTTTTGAACAGTGAGGTAACATTAGCTACCCTCCAATCCATGGGTACTGTTCCAGAGTCTATCGAGTTCTGGAAGATGACCAGCAATGCATCTACTATTTCTAGGGCCACTTCCTTAAGTACCCTGGGATGTAGATTATCAGGCCCTGGGGATTTATCGGCCTTCAGTCCCATCAATTTTCCTAACACCATTTCCCTACAAATACTGATTTCTTTCAGTTCCACCCTTTCATCAGACCCTATGTTCCCCGGTATTTCTGGGAGGTTATTTGTGTCCTCCTTTGTGAAGACAGAACCAAAATATGTATTTAGTTGGTCTGCCATTTCTTTGTTCCCCATTATAAATTCCCCCGATTCTGACTGCAAGGGACCTACGCTTGACTTCACCAATCTTTTTCTCTTCACATATCTATAAAAGCTTTTACAGTCAGTTTTTATGTTCCCTGCAAGCTTACACTCATATTCTATTTTCCCTTTCTTAATTAATCCCTTTGTCCTCCTTTGTTGAATCCTGAACTGCTCCCAATCCTCAGGATTATTGCTTTTTCTGGCCAATTTGTATGTCCTCTCCTTGGACCTTATGCTATCCCTAATTTCCCTTGTTACCCAAGGTTGAGTCACCTTTTTTGTTTTATTTTTGTGCCAAACTGGGATGAACAACTTCTGTAGTTCATCCATTCGGTCTTTGAATGTTTGCCATTGCCTATCCACCGTCACCCCTTTGAGTGCCATTCCCCAATCAATCCTACCCAACTCGCTCCTCAGACCATCATAGTTTCCTTTATTTAAATTGAGGACCCTTGTTTCTGAGTCAACTACTTCATTCTCCATCTTAATGAAGAATTCGATCATATTATGATCGCTCCAACCCAAGGGGCCTCGTACAACAAGATTGCTAATTAATCCTTTCTCGTTACATAATACCCAGTCTAAGATGGCCTGATCTCTGGTTGGTTCCTTGACATATTGGTCCAGGAAACCATCCCGTAAACACTCCAGGAATTCCTCCTCCACGGTATTGTTACCAATTTGGTTAGCCCAATCTATATGTAGATTAAAGTCACCCATGATGACTGCTGTGCCCTTATTGCACGCTTCTTTAATTTAACCTCTGAGGGGTATAAAATACTGCATAGTGTTGCCTATGGTAAGTTGTTGAATATATTTTATTAATATGAGATGGTGGCTGAGTAGGGAGAGAGACTTCAGGATCTTGCATCGTAGAGCTGTCTAGTGGCGAGAACCTGCAGCATCACTAGGTCAAAATCCTGGATTTCACTACCTAACAGCATTGTGTGAGTCCCTTCACGCACTCTGCAGTTGTTCAAGAAGAAGGCCCATCACCACCTCAAGGGCAATAAATGCTGGCCTAGCCAGCGATGCCCATATCCCAAGAGTTATTCAGAAGAATGTGGAACTTACTACCACAAGTAGTACTTGAGACGAATAGCATAGATGCATTTAAGGGGGAAGCTAAATAAACAAGGGAGAAAGGAATAGAAAGATATGCTGCTAAGGCTTAATGAAGAGTGGTAGGAGGAGGCTCGTGGAGCATAAACACCGGCACGGACCAGTTGGGCCGAATGGCCTGTTTCTGTGCTGCACATTCTATGTAACTATTAACAGAAAAGTGTGATCCAAATTGTAAGGTTTGCAGACAGGATTTGAGCTCCACACCAGCTTTTGCATCTGCATTAAACCTGAATATTACTTTAGAGTAAGTCAGGCTAGTAGCACCAGATGACATCAGTTTGTATTAATAAAAAGTTAACTTAAAACTCATAGAAAAAATATTTTGTCTCTTTGATTCTCATGTCTTGTCATTTAGCTGATTTCAGCCAGGGCAGCAGCAATTGGCCTTGGCACTCCTGGGCTAGGGAAGGGAGTAATCAAAAAGGGTTCCCACTCCTGAGCAGTAGGCATTGACCCATCCTCATAAAGTATGCGGGGGAGGGACGTTGGCTGAGTAGCTGTGATGCTCTCCACAGTCGAATGTCACAACAGCACTCGGTCCTGGTGATCAGGCATGAGTAATGGCCACCAGGATAATATAATGGGTGCTGCCAGCACACATGGAACTATACCTGAATCAGTGTCTTCAGCAGAGGAAGGAGGTGGAGAGAGAACATGTGTATGTGGTGGTGAAATGGGGTACAGTGTATGCTATTACTGCATAGCGCTGTCCCATATAACGTTTAGGGGAAGATTCATATCTCACTTTTCCCCCTGCATGAGTGTTTACTCTCAGCCAGGCCCTCAGCAGGAGAATGACTTCCCCATTACAACATGCACACCTGAAAGCAGCAGATTCACCTTGCATTGCTGCCAGGAACACAAACCTGCCCAAGAAGTGTCTCAGCTGGGGAGTTCAGTGGGAGATAGAAAGAAAGATGAGCAGAAGTATAAACTAGAAGGTAAAGTCTTTAAAGAAAACCCAGTTGTATAAAAGGATGTGGAATTTCTACATCAATTCAAAAGTACTCTTTTTAACAACTTTCAACTTTTAAAACACTCATATTTTTGATCATATGTCTTTTGGAAGTTCCTTTAAGTGTTTAATGCTGAATATTTAGAACTGGAGAAAATTCAAAAAGATTGTGGTGTTCTCTGAATAAACTATTAATAGTGATCTTGCTAAACTTGTTTGCAGAAACCTACTGCATTATTTACAACAACAACTTGTATTTATATAGCGCCTTAAATGTAGTAAAACATCCCATGGCACACCACAGGAGCATTATCAAACAAAATTTTACACCGAGCCACATAAGGGGATATTAGGACAGGTGACCAAAAGCTTGGTCAAAGAGGTAGATTTTAAGGAGCGTCTTAAAGGAGGAAAGAGAGGTGGAGAGGTTTAGGGAGGGAATTTCAGAGCTTTGGGCCTAGGCAGCTGAAGGCACGGCCATCAATGGTGGAGCGATTAAAATCAGGGATGCTCAAGATGGGCAGAATTGGAGGAGTACAGATATCTCAGAGGGTTGTAGGGCTGGAGGAGGTTACAGAGATAGGGATGAGGCCATGGAGGGATTTGAAAACAAGAATGAGAATTTTAAAATCGACGTGTTGCTTAACTGGGAGCCAAAGTAGGTCAGCGACTTGGTGCGAGTTAGGATACGGGCAGCAGAGTTTTAGATGAGCTGAAGTTTATGGAGGGTGGAAGATGGGAGGCCGGCAGGAGAGCTTTGGAGTAGGGTTTCAGCAGATCAGGTGAGGCAGGGGCGGAGTCGGGTGATGTTACAGAGGTGGAAATAGGCGGTCTTCGTTACGCCACGCATATGTGGTCGGAAGCTCATCTCTGGGTCAAATTCGACACCAAGGTTGTGAAAAGTCCGGTTCAGCCTCAGACAGTTGCCAGGGAGAGGGGATGGAGTCGGTGAATAGGGAACGGAGATTGTGGCGGGGCCTGAAGACAATGGCTTCGGTCTTCCCAATATTTAGTTGGAGGAAATTTCTGCTCATCCAGCACTGGATGTCAGATAAGCAGTCTGACAATTTACAGACAGTGGCGGGGTGGTGGTGAGGCAGAGTTTGGTGTCGTCAGCATACATGTGGAACCTGACGTTGTGCTTTTGGATGATGTCGCCGAGGGGCAGCATGTTGTCGATGAGAAAGAGGAGGGGGCCAAGGATAGATACTTGGGGGAACACCAGAGGTATAACGATGCAGGAGCAGGAAGAGAAGCCATTGCAGGTAATTCTCTGGGTATGATTGGATAGATAAGAATGGCAGTTCTCTTCCATTCTGCCAGCGCAATTTACACTTCATCTCGAGCCATCCTTTGTTTCTTAACCTGTCCCATTACCATCTCCTTCTGCCTTGAATATCTCTTAATGTCTCTTAACCTCTTCCGCCTTCCATCCTATCACAGGCCTTCCCTTTTGTTCTTTCATCCCCTGCCCACTTTCCCAGCCTCTTCACTGGCTTAAAAATCTGTTCCATTTCCTGCTTTTTTCCAGTTCTGACAAAAGGTCATTGACCTGAAACGTTAACTCTGTTTTTCTCTTCACAGATGCTGCCTGACCTGCTGAGTTTCTCCAGCATTTTCTGTTTTTATTTCAGATTTCCAGCATCTGCAGTATTTTCTTTTTGTGGATAAGAATGGAGCCAGGCGAGTGCAGTCGTCTTTTTCTTCTTAGGCAGTCCCTCGGAACCGAGGATGACTTGCTTCCACATTAAAAATTAGCTCACAGGTGACTGATGAGTCCAATGCGGGACCTACAGTCTGTCACAGGTGGGGCAGACGGTGGTTGAAGGGGCGGGTGGGTGGGGTGCTTGGGTTGACGTGCGCTCCTTGCACTGCCTGCGCTTGGCTTCCGCTTGTTCCCGGCAAAGAGACTCGAAGTGTTCGGTGCCTTCCCGGATGCTTCTCCTCCACTTTGTGCGGTCTTGGGCCAGGGATTCCCAGGTGTCGATGGGGATGTTATACTTTTTCAAGGAGGCTTTCAGGGTGTCCTTGAAGCATTTCCTCTGCCCACCTGGGGCTCTCTTGCCGTGCCGGAGCTCCGAATAGAGCGCTTGTTTTGGGAGTCTCGTATCGGGCATGCGGTCGATGTGACCCATCCATCGGAGCTGACTGAGCGTGGTCAAAGCTTCGATGCTGGGGATGTTGGCCTGAGCAAGAACACTGATGTTGGTGCGCCTATCCTGCCAATAGATTTGCAGGATCTTGCAGAGGCAGCGTTGGTGGTACCTCTCCAGTGCCTTCAGGTGCCTGCTGTACATGGTCCATGTCTCTGAGGCATACAGCAGGGCGGGTATCACTGCTGCCCTGTAGACCATGAGCTTAGTACCGGGTTTGAGGTCCTGGTCTTCAAACACACTCTTCCTCAGGCGACCGAAGGCTGCACTGGCACACTGAAGGCGGTGTTGGACTTTGTCGTCGTCGACGTCTGCCCTTGTTGACAGTAGACTCCCAAGGTATGGAAAGTGGTCCACGTTGTCCAAGGTTTTGTCGTGGATTTTGATAATCGGGGGGCAGTACTGTGTGGCGGGGGCAGGTTGGTAGAGGACCTTTGTCTTACGGATGTTTAGTGTAAGGCTCATGCTCTCGTATGCTTCGGTGAAGGTGTTGACGATGGTTTGGAGTTCGACCTCCGAGTGAGCGCAGGCGCAAGCGTCGTCTGCGTACTGTAATTCGACGACAGAGGATGGCACGACCTTGAATCTGGACTGGAGGCGACAGAGGTTGAACAGTTTCCCGTTTGTTCTGTAAATTAGCTCCATTCCAGTGGGGAGCTTACTGAGGGTGTTTTTTGTAGATAAGAATGGAGCCAGGCAAGTGCAGTCCCACGCAGCTGGATGACGGAGGAGAAGCATTGGATGAGGATGGTGTGGTCAACCATACCAAAGGCTGCAGACAGGACGAGGAGGGAAAGTTTACCGGTCACAGTCACATAGGATGTCATTTGTGACTTTGATAAGAGCCGTTTCGGTACTGTGGTGGGGTGGATACCTGATTGGAGGGATGATTAGAGCAGAGGTGTCTATGCTGCACCCCCCAGCTTCCCCTGAACTTTGGCAATCCAGCCCTTGAATTCCAGGCAACTCAGTCCAGTTTGTCATGTCTCTTTTTCTGGAATGCGCTGTTTAAATTTGAGGCCCTGGAGGCTTGGAGAGGGCTATTCTTAGCACTATTGTCTCAGTGGTGGATCAACCCTAAATCAGAACACCAAGATGTGTTGGCATTAGCAGCTTGAGATATCACCAAATAAATGGATGAGAAGAGACAATTGAGCTTTTATACATTGCCCCTCCCCAAGGTTCTGTAGTACACAGCATGTAGCCCATGAAGACAAAAGCTTGGACACACCTGGTATTGAGGCTAAACCCAATGGGTATAGAAATACCCGAAACTGTAACTTGTTTCCATTGTTTATTTCCTATTTAGTTTCTGCCTTTTTAATTAGGAAATTCATGCACGGGGCTCCCTGCTAGCTGTGGTACTTAGGAACACACAGCGGGAAGGTCCCAGGTCCATGCTGAAAGAGCTGTGCTTAGCTGGAGGAAGGATGGTATTGCTACAGTTAACCTCCAGGTCCTAGGTTAGGGGTAGAGGGGGAAATTAGCCAGGGTTCCTGCTCCTGATTACTGGAGATATTTGAAAACAAGGATGAAGCACAGCCATCGATGGTGGAGCGATTAAAATCGGGGATGCTCAAGAGGCCAGAATTGGAGGAGCACAGATATCTTGGACGGTTGTAGAGTTGGGGAGGTTACGGAGATAAGGAGGAGCGAGGCCATGGAAGGAGTGAAAACAAGGATGAGAATTTTAAAATCGAGGTGTTGCTTAACTGTGAGCCAATGTAATGGCTAACGGAATGTTGCTCTTTAACTCAAGGGAACTGGAATACAAAGGGGAGGACGTTCGATTTCAGATGTATCGAACCTTGGTCAGACCCCACCTAGAGTATTGCCTTCAGTTTTGGGCATCACACCTCCGGAAGGATATATTGGCCTTGGAAGGAGTGCAGTGCAGATTCACTAGAATTATACCAGGGCTTAGACAGTTAAATTATGAGGACAGGTTGCATAAACTTGGCTGGTGTTCCCTTGAGTATAGAAGATTGAGGGATGGTCTGATCGAGATGTTTAAAATGTAATAAAGGATTTGATAGGGTAGATACAGAGAAGCTATTTCCTCTGGTGGGGAATCCAGAACGAGCGGACATTATCTTAAAATTAGAGCTAGGCCGTTCAGGAGTGCAATCATGAAGCATATTTTCACACAAAGGGGAGTAGATATGTAGAATTCTCTCCCCAAAAGGCTGTGGGTGCTGGGGGTCAATTGGAGCTTTCAAAACTGAGATCAATAGTGGAGCTCAGGTACAGATCAGCCGTAATCTAATTGAATGGCAGAGCAGGCTCGAGGGGCTGAATGGCCTACTCCTGTTCATATGTAGAGTTTGTGGTGGGGGCCGAAGATGATAAAAAAAAATAAAGACTTGCATTTATATAGCGCCTTTCACTACAAGATTCCAAAGCAGAAAATATCTCTGGGAATATACAAGTAGGAAAAAAACTACAATGGTGGGAATCTGAAATAAATATTGGAAATACCCAGTAGGTTTGTGAGCATCTGAAAATAGAAAAGGCAGGTTAATGATTGAGGCATGGACTCTTCATCGGCACCGATAGGCGAGCCCTGAAATGGAGCTGATCAAAATGGATGAGGGGGAGGCTTGTGGAGGAGAGAACAAGTCATTCAGTTCCAAAGCAGCAATGCTGAAATCCTGTCATTGGTTCTCTATCTCCACTCTCCATCAGTGTAGCCCCAAAACAGTGGTGGCAACAGAAACAATGCTGCAGGAAAATAAATGCTGTAGCACTCAACGACCCCACTAAGAAAGCCCTATTCAGCCTGCGCCTCACAACCAACCTGATGACTCCCAGTGATGCAGAGACACAGAGTATCCACAGCGCCTCGTCTGTACTCAAGGCCTCCATAATCAGCACCTGTGAAGAGACGCTCGGTCACTTGACCAGGAAACATCAAGACTGGTTCGACGAGAACGACCAGGAGATCCAGGAGCTAATAAGCCGCAAGCGCAAGACATTCCTGATCTGGAAACAGCAACACAAATCGAAAGCAAGAAAGCAGCTCTACAGACGCCTGAAGGCTGAGGTCCAACAAAAAACTCGCGACCTAAAGAACAGGTGGTGGGTGGAGAAAGCGCAGGAGATCCAGCAGCTAGCTGACAACCACGACGTGCATGGCTTCTTTAGCGCAGTCAAGACCACCTACGGCCCAAGCACCCAAGGTCCTACCCCACTGCGGACCAAGAACGGAGAGGTACTCATCAAGGACATGAACTAATTTCTCTTATCTGGAAGGAGGAGAGCATGCCAGGTGATATCAGAGACACCGTAATTGTGACCATCTTCAAGAAAGGTGACAAGTTCGATTGCGGTAATTAGAGGAGTTTCCCTGCTGTCTGCCACAGGGAAAGTCATTACAAGAATCCTCCTCAATCACCTTCTCCCAGTGGCTGAAGAGCTCCTCCCAGAGTCGCAATGCTGATTCCGCCCACTAAGGGGCACAATGGACATGATCTTCACTGCACGTCAATTACAAGAGAAATCCAGGGAACAGCACCAACCGCTGTACATGGCCTTCTTTGACCTCACAAAGGCCTTCGACACTGTCAACTGTGAGGAATTATGGAGTGTCCTCAAATTCGGCTGCCCTCAAAATCATCATTCTCCGCCTGCTTCACGACAACATGCAAGCCGTGATCCTGACCAGCGGTTCCACCACAGACCCAATTCACGTACGGACCGGGGTCAAACAAGGCTGTGTCATCGCACCAACGCTCTTCTCGATCTTCCTTGCTGCAATGCTCCATCTCACCCTCAGTAAGCTCCCTGCTGGAGCAGAGCTAATTTACAGAACAAACGGGAAACTGTTCAACCTCCGTCGCCTCCAGTCCAGATCCAAGGTCATCCCATCTTCTGTCGTTGAATTACAGTACGCAGACAACGCTTGCGTCTGCGCACACTCGGAGGTCGAACTCCAAACCATCGTCAACACCTTCACCGAAGTGTACGAGAGCATAGGCCTTACACTAAACATCCATAAGACAAAGGTCCTCTACCAACCTGCCCCCGCCACACAGTACTGCCCCCGATTATCAAAATCCACGACAAGGCCTTGGACAACGTGGACCACTTTCCACACCTCGGGAGCCTACTGTCAACAAGGGCAGATGTCGATGACGAAGTCCTACAACGCCTTCAGTGTGCCAGTACAGCCTTCGGTCGCCTGCGGAAGAGAGTGTTTGAAGACCAGGGCCTCAAACCCAGCACCAAGCTCATGGTCTACAGGCGCACCAATGTCAGTGTTCTTGCTCAGGCCAACATCCTCAGCATCAAAGCTTTGGCCACGCTTGATCAGCTCCGATGGATGGGTCACATCGTCCGCATGCCCGATACGAGACTCCCAAAACAAGCGTTCTACTCGGAGCTCCGGCACGGCAAGAGAGCCCCAGGTGGGCAGAGGAAATGCTTCAAGGACACCCTCAAAGCCGCCTTGAAAAAGTGCAACATCCCCACCGACACCTGGGAATCCCTGGCCCAAGACCGCACAAAGTGGAGGAGAAGCATCCGGGAAGGCGCCGAACACCGAGTCTCTTTGCCGGGAGCAAGCGGAAGCCAAGCGCAGGCAGTGCAAGGAGCGCACGTCAACCCAAGCACCCCACCCACCCGCCCCTTCAACCACCGTCTGCCCCACCTGTGACAGAGACTGTAGATCCCGCATTGAACTCATCAGTCACCTGAGAACTCATTTTTAATGTGGAAGCAAGTCATCCTCGGTTCCGAGGGACTGCCTAAGAAGAAGAATCTCCACTCCCCCCACCCTCTTTTGTTCAGTCCCATTTAAAGGCTTACTGGTTTTCAGCTCTCAGGAAGGGTCTACACCCGACATGTTAACCTGTCTTTTTAGAAATGCTTACAGACCCTGCTCTGGTGGTGGAGGGGGAGAGCGGGAGTGGGGGGAGGTCGGAGAAGAGAGAATGTATCGCATTGTTTGGGAGACCACCCGTTGTGATAATGATGCATATTCATGAGGTCTTGTTTAATTCAGTGGAGAATGTTGAAGCACTGGTCTGGTCACCTCCTGGACCTGTGTTCAAATTACAAGAACCGCCACAAAGACAGAACTGAGGAATTCTCTCTCGGGTGGGGAAAGAAGGAGGATTTGAATGCAGTTAAATAGCAGTGGTTTAATCGTGGCCTCTCTCCTGTACTCCAGCCTAAATAGATGAAGGTGAAGGCTATCTGTCTCAGGGCTGTCAATGGAATGGGTTTAACCTGTCTCAATCCAGCTCCCAACACTGTACTTTAGCTGATTACTTCTAGCTGCTTCAAGATTATTAAAAAATAAGAAAACAGCAGCCCTTAAATCCCAAAGGGAATCAAGGCAATTCCACCCTGTATTAAAGAACATCTGCACAATACAGAGTGACCCAATGTGACGAGACACGGGGGGAAAATATCAATTAAATATCTGATTTGTACTTTATACAATGGATGTTCGGCACAGCATAAACAGCTGCCCATATTGTCAATCTTTATAAGGCATTTTTATGTTTCTGTGGAAGGGAGTAGTTCTGCTTAAGTGTAATGCTATATTAAGAGGACAATGCCTCTTAAATGCAATATAAGTGTTGAGCTTTCTCCCCTGTCATCTTATCAATATAAGACAGCTGAGGGACACTAACTGATTAAAGGAACTGAGAGACCTAGGGGTGCAGATAGACAAGGCGAATGGGATTCTAGGCTTGATATATAGAGGGCACTGAATATGAAAGCAAAAAAGTGATGTTGAATTTAATTGGTTGGGCCACAGTGTGGGTTTCTGGACTCCTATTATAAAAAGGATATTAGAACCATAGAAAGGGTTCAATGAAGATTCATTAGAGTGATTGATATCAGGAACGAGAGGAAAGAGCTTTGTGGAAAGGGTCCAGAAACTGGTGCCTTTTGTCCGGAACAAAGAAGGTTCAAAGAATCTTACAGCACAGAAGGAGACCATTCGGCCCATGTTAAGGGGGTATCTACATCAAAGTACATAGAGTCTACAGCACCGAAACAGGCCATTCAGCCCAACTGGTCCATGTCGGTGATTATGCTCCACACAAACTTCCTCCCACGCCTCGTCATCTAACAACAGAGGTTTTCAAAATTAATGATCACAGGGCAGTATCACTAAGCTGAAATATCTACAAATTAATTGGAACATGGATTTGAAGTTTACATGTGAACCTCAAAGCTCTATGGTACAAACTACAAACCTACATGGTCAGCCAAGACAAAGGCTTAGACATTCCCGCCTTAAGACCCAGGAGTCAGAATGTCTAACATCCGACTGACTGAAAAGGAGAAATTGACAGGGCTATGGGGAACGAGTAGGGGACTGGGACTAATTGGATCGCTCTTTCAATGAGCCGGCACAGGCACAATGGGCCGAATGGCCTCCTTCTGTGCTGTGTGATTCAGTGACTGTGGCAGCAACAATAACTTGTATTTATATAGTGTCTTTAACATAGTAAAACGTCCCAAAGTGCTTCACAGGAGTGTTATCAAACAAAATTTGATGCCGAGCCATATAAGGAGATATTAGGTCAGGTGACCAAAAGCTTGGTCAAAGAGGTAGGTTTTAAGGAGCGTCTTAAAAGAGGAGTGAGAGGTAGCGAGGCAGAGAGGTTTATGGAGAGAATTCCAGAGTTTAGGGCCTAGGCAACTGTAGGCACAGCCACCAATTGTGGAGCGATGAAAATCAGGGATATGCAAGAGGCCGGAATCGGAGGAGTGCAGAGATCTCGGACAGTTGTAGAGCTGGAGGAGGCTACAGAGATTGGGTGGTGCGAGGACATGGAGGGATTTGAACACAAGGATGATAATTTAAAAATCAAGGCGTTGCTGGACTGGGAGCCAATTTAGCAATTACAAATATTTTTTTTAAATAGGCATTTCATTCTGAAATACAGCCTGATGAGCAATTAAAGTCAGCGGTGTACTGGATTTTATAAATGGGGGCCAGAGTGCAAGAGCAAAGAAGTACATTTATACAAGGTAACGGTTAGGCCACAGTTGGAGCACGGTGTGTATTTTTATAGAAAGAACATTAAAGCCATTGAGAGTGTGCAGTGTTAATCAACCAGGATAATGCCAGGAATCAAAACTATAGTTAGAACGATAAATCTTACAGCACAGGAGGCCAGTCAGCCCGACCCTTCGAAAGAGCTATCCAATTAGTTCCACTCCCCCACATAGTCCGGCAATTGTTTCCCTTTTCAAGTATTTGTCCAATTTTCGTTAGAAAGTTACAGTTGAATCTGCTTCCACCTCCCTTTCAGACAGTGCATTCCAGATCATAACAACTCACTGCGTAACAAAATTTCTCATCTCCCCCCCCCTGGATCTTTTGCTAATTATCTTACATCTGTGTCCTCTGATTAACGACCCTCCTGCTAGTGGAAACAGTTTCTCCTTATTTACTCTATCTAAACCACTCCTAATTTTGAACACCTCTATTAAATCTCTCCTTAAATTTCTCTGCTCTAAGTAGAACAATCCCAGCTTCTCGAGTCTCTTCACATAACTGATGTCCTTTATCTCTGGTATCATTCTGGTAAATTTCCCCTGCACCCTCTCCAAGACCTTGACATCCTTCCTAAAGTGCGCTGCCCTGAATTGGAGACAATACTTTGGCTGTGGCCTAACCAGTGCTTTATAAAGGTTTAGCATAACTTCCATACGTTTGTACTCTATGACTCTATTTATAAAGCCAAGGATCCAGTATGCTTTTTAACTTCTTCTTCTTAGGCAGTATCTCGGAACCGAGGATGACTTGCTTCCACATTAAAAATTAGTTCTCATGTGACTGACGAGTCCAATGCGGGTCCTACAGTCTCTGTCACAGGTGGGGCAGACGGTGGTTGAAGGGGTGGGTGGGTGGGGTGCTTGGGTTGACGTGCGCTCTTTGCACTGCCTGCGCTTGGCTTCTGCTTGCTCCCGGCGAAGAGACTCGAGGAGTTCGGTGCCTTCCCGGATGCTTCTCCTCCACTTTGTGCGGTCTTGGGCCAGGGATTCCCAGGTGTCAGGAGACTTTGAGGGTGTCCTTGAAGCATTTCCTCTGCCCACCGGCAAGATAGCTTTTTAACAGCCTTATCATCAGCTTCAAAGATTTGTGTGTCTCTCTGTTCCTGCACCCCCTTTAAAATTGCACTATTTATTTATAATGCCTCTCTTCATTCTTCCTACCAAAATGTATCACTTCCACTTCTCTGCACTAACTTTCTTCTAGAAACATAGAAGATAGGAGCAGGAGTAGGCCATTCGGCCCTTCGAGCCTGCTCCGCCATTCAATGAGATCATGGCTGATCATCCAAATTCAGTACCCTGTCCCTGCCTTCTCCCCATATCCCTTGATCCCTTTAGCCTTAAGAAATATATCCAACTCTTTTTTGAATATATTTAATGAACTGGCCTCCACCGCCCTCTGTGGCAGAGAATTCCACAGGTTCACCACTCTCTGGGTGAAGAAATTCCTCCTCATTTCAGTCCTAAATGGCTTACCCCTTATCCTTAGACTATGACCCCTGGTTCTGGACTCCCCGGCCATCATAAACATCCTTCCTGCATCTAGTCTGTCCAGGCCTGACAGAATTTTATAGGTTTCGATGAGATCCCCTCTCGATCTTCTAAACTCCAGTGAGTATAAGCCCAATCGACACAATCTCTCCTCATATGTCATTCCTGCCATCCCAGGTATTAGCCTGGTGAATCTTCGCTGCACTCCTTCCATGGCAAGAACATCCTTCCTCGGGTAAGGCGACCAAAACTGCACACAATACTCAAGGTGTGGTCTCACCAAGGCCCTGTACAACTGTAGCAAGACATCCTTGTTCCTGTACTCGAACCCTCTTGCTACGAAGGCCAACATACCATTTGCCCATTTCACCAGTCAGTGTCCTCTTGCAGTCTGCTACTGTCCTCCTTACTGTTTACGACATGTCTAAGTTTAATGTCATCTGCAAACTTTGAAATTATTCCCCCTATATCCAAATCCAGGTAATTAATATATATCAAATAATTAATATGTGTCTCCGTCACTACTGTATACTCGCTGCAGTGTAAAAACAACCGTTCACTACCACTCTCTGCTTTCTATCTTTTAGCCAATTTCATATCCACTGGCTTTTTAATTTCAGAGGCTTTAATTTTGCTAACAAGTCTAATGTGTGGTACTTTATCAAATGCCTTGTGAAAGTTCACATACACAACATCAACCAAATTACCTTCATCGGCCCTCTCCGTTACTTCATCAAAGAATTCAATCAAAATGGTCAGACAAGATTTGCCTTTAACAAATCCATGTTGGCTGTCATTTATTAACCCATGTTTTTCCAAAGACAAAGCAGCCCGCTTGATTGGCACCCCATTCACCACCTTAAACATTCACTCCCACAACCACCGGCGTACCGTGGCTGCAGTGTGTACCATCTACAAGATGCACTGCAGCAACTCGCCAAGGCTTCTTCAGCAGCATCTCCCAAACCCGCGACCTCTTCCACCTAGAAGGACAAGGACAGCAGGCACGTGGGAACACCACCACCTCCAATTTCCCCTCCAAGTCACACACCATCCTGACTTAGAAGTATATCGCCGTTCCTTCATCGTCAAAATCCTGGAACTCCCTCCCTAACAGCACTGTGAGAGTACCTTCACCACACGGACTGCAGCGGTTTAAGAAGACGGCTCACCACCACCTTCTCGAGAGCAATTAGGGATGGGCAATAAATGCTGGCCTTGCCAGTGACGCCCACATCCCATAAACGAATAAAAAAAAAGTGGCAATTAATTTTCTCCCAGATTATGGTCTCTAGAAGTTTCTCCACCACCGATGTTAGGCTGACTGGCGTGTAGTTACTGAGTTTATCCCTCTCCCCTTTTTTGAACAGGGGTGTAACATTTGCAACCCTCCAGTCCTCTGGCACCACTCTCGTATTCAAGGAGAATTGACAGATTGTGGCCAGAGCCTCTGCTACTTCCATCAGAAACCGAGAATGCATTCCGTCCGGGCTGAGTGACTTTTCTACTTTGAGCGCTGCCAACCTTAAGTAAATCCTCTATCAATTTTTATCCTGTACAATTTCTCTACCCCCTCCTTTTACTGTGACATTAGTAGCATCCTCTTCTCTAGTGACGACAGATGCATTTTGTACCTCAGCCACGCCCTCTGTCTCCACAAGAAGATCTCCATTTTTGGTCCCTAATACTATTAATGGGCTAAAAATTCAGGTGGTTTGCACCACCCGTTAATGCCACAAAATGTCAAAAAAAGGCGGCTGCACTCTTCCGCCAGCTGGTGCCGGATCCTGCGACATGCGCAATTTTGCAAGGGCCGGTAGCGCTGCCAGTAAACGCGCTCGCTGGAGGGATTTAAATCAACAAAATCATGACGTCAGTGAGTGCGCAACGCTCACTTGATGCCCGATCTGCAGCATTGGATCTCGCCGTTCAACTTACCGGCGTGGCTAAACAACAACAGGGAGAGCAGGCGTTCAACAGCAGGAAGGAGGCTCCAGCAATGATATTTAAAGGGATCATCAGCAATCAGTTGCACCTGACATGGTTATGCAGTTTGAGTG
>NW_028226391.1:22500-27500 GCF_052327205.1 Somniosus microcephalus | reverse complement strand
TGGGTCTAGTGTGGTGGATTATACAATCACTGACCTGGACCCCTGCGATATCAACGCATTCACTGTCAGGCAGCAATCCCCCCTCTCAGACCATAACCAAATAAATGTGTACCTTAAACTTTCTGCCCAAACTACAGACACAAAAAAGGAACCCAGTAAGCTACATAAAATAAACCAGACATACAGATGGGCCCCAGACAGTGGAGATAAATTCATCACAGCACTAAATTCACCTGATCTCACAAGTAAAATTTCAAAATTTAAAGAAAATCTATATGAGATCACCAGAGATGGGGTAAACATGGCCATAGAGGATATAAATATGATCTTTCATGAGGGAGCTGTAAAAGCCGACCTCGTGAAACAGAAGAGGAAGAGTCACAAAAGACAAAATAAAAATAAGAAATGGTTTGACCACGAATGCAAAAATGCCAGAAAAGACCTGAGAAAAATATCAAACCAAAAGCATCGCCAACCAAACAATCCGGACCTACGTACTAGATACAATGAAACCCTCAAAAGATATAAACACACCATTAGGAACAAAACACAAAACTATACCCACAAAATACTAGAAGAAATTGAAAACTCCACCAACCCAAAACAATTCTGGGAAATGTGGAATAACCTGAGTACAACACAATTGCAAGCATTACCAATCCAAGATGGCGACATCTGGAGAACACATTTTGAAAACCTCTACAAAGACATCCCAATAAACGAAACAAACCCAAGTCAACATCAGGTCACAGAAAAACTCCACACATTAGAAGCAACAATCAAAGACAACCAAAACCCTCTAGACTCCCCAATCACATGGAAAGAAATGGCCACAAAAACAAAATCTCTCCACCTAAAGAAAGCCTGTGGCCCAGACAACATCAAAAATGAAATGCTCAAGTTCAGCAATATGGAGATGCAGGGTGCGGTACTCAAATTATTCAACATCATATTACGTTCAGGCTGTTTTCCCGATATCTGGTGCCAAGGACTAATCTCCCCCATATATAAAAGCGGAAACAAATCAGACCCAAATAACTACCGCGGCATCTGTGTCAACAGTTGTCTAGGGAAGTTATTCTGCAGTATTCTAAATAGTAGATTACTTGATTTTCTTAACAAACATAATATCCTCAGAAAAAACCAAATAGGCTTTCTTCCAAAACACCGCACCGCCGACCATATCTATACCCTTCACACCCTCATTGAAAAACATATACACCAAACAAAAAATGGGAAAATATTCGCCTGTTTCATCGACTTCAAGAAAGCCTTTGACTCTATATGGCACGAAGGGCTCTATTATAAACTTCTTCAATGTGGAATAGGGGGCAAAGTCTATGACCTTATTAAATCAATGTATCTGAAAAACAAATGCGGGGTCAAAATTGGAGACAAACGCACCGATTTCTTCACCCAGAGAAGAGGCGTCCGGCAGGGCTGCAATTTGAGGCCGACCCTGTTCAACATATACATAAATGAATTAGCAGACATGCTGGAGCAAAGCGAGTCACCAGGTCTCCGTCTCCTGGATGGAGAAGTGAAATCCCTGTTCTATGCGGACGACCTGGTTCTGCTGTCTCCCACAGAACAGGGATTACAGCAACAACTAGACCTACTCGACAAATACTGCCAAAATTGGGCTCTAACAGTAAATCTAAAGAAAACCAACATCATGATTTTTCAAAAAAGGCCCAGATGTCAGGAAAACAAATACCAGTTTACCCTCAGTGATATCACTATAGGACACACTATGAGCTACACCTACCTTGGTATAACTATTACAGCATCAGGGAGCTTCAGCATAGCAGTGAATGCACTAAAAGAAAAAGCCCGAAGAGCCCTATATGCAATAAAAAGAAAATTCTACAACATCCAAATCCCAATCAAAATCTGGCTCAAAATATTTGACAGCATAATCCTGCCCATTGCACTGTACGGTAGTGAAGTATGGGGCCCGCTAAATCACCAAAGCTACACTAAATGGGAAAAACATACAATAGAAGCCCTACATGCAGAATTCTGCCGAAGCATCCTTCGCACCCAAAGAAAAACGCCAACAAATGCATGCAGAGCCGAACTAGGCAGATACCCACTGATAATAAACATCCAAAAACGAGCACTAAACTTCCTAAATCACCTCAAATCTAGCTCCCCAGACACCCTTCATTTCAAAGCCTTTCAGACCCAAGAGCTAAACCCAGAAAAGAGTCCCCTGAGTCAGCTGCTATGGAAACTAAGTACTCAGCCGGACCCTGACCAGCCCCAGACCAACACAGCCGTCCAAACACCAATCCGAGTGAACCAAATCATTAAAAAATGCAAAGAAACCTACCTGGAACATTGGAACAAAATAACCGAAAGCCAAAGCAGATTAGAATGTTACCGGGCCCTAAAAAGAGAATATAAACTGGCAGACTACCTCACGACCATCAGAGACACAAAACAGAGACAGACCCTCACCAGGTACAGACTAAGCGACCACCAACTGGAAATTGAAAAAGGCAGATACAAGAAATCCTGGCAGCCTAGAGAGAATAGAATATGCGATCAATGTCTGGCTGGCGAGGTTGAAACAGAAATGCATTTCCTCCTAAAATGCGAAAAATTCAACACATCAAGAAACATATTATTCAACAAGCTAAGCCAAACAACCCCAGATTTCAAGGAATTGGATGATCTGTCAAAATTGAGATTAGTCCTAGGAGAAGGAGACAGACCATACCTTGGGGCCAAATATGTAACAACATGTCACAACCTGAGGACTGTTTAAAATTAAGACTGTTTAAAATTAATATTGAACGTACCAAATGAAGTACAAAGACTGTTTAAAATTAATATTGTTTAAAAGTAATATTGTATGTACCCAACAAATGTCAAATCGATTGACACCTACAGAATGTTGGAAAACTGTACCTTTTTGCTATGTAAGCTTTGGCAATATGGTTCTCTGTAAACTTTCATGCCAATAAAGCATTTTAATTGGAATTGGAATTGGAGAATGTGTGTGTGTGAGAGAATGTGTGTGTGTGAGAGAGAGAATGTGTGTGTCTGAGTGAGAGAATGTGTGTGTGAGAGAGAGAGAATGTGTATGTGAGAGAGAGAATGTGTGTGTGTGAGAGAGAGAATGTGTGTGTGTGAGAGAGAGAATGTGTGTGTGTGAGAAAGAGAATGTGTGTGTGTGAGAGAGAGAATGTGTGTGTGTGAGAGAGAGAGAATTTGTGTGTGTGAGAGAGAGAATGTGTGTGTGTGAGAGAGAGAATGTGTGTGTGTGAGAGAATGTGTGTATCTGAGAGAGAGAATGTGTGTGTGAGAGAGAGAGAGTGTGTGTGAGAGAGAGAATGTGTGTGTGTGAGAGAGAGAATGTGTGTGTGTGAGAGAGAGAATGCGTGTGTGTGAGAGAATGTGTGTGTGTGAGAGAGAGAATGTGTGTGTGTGAGAGAGAGAATGTGTGTGTGTGAGAGAGAGAATGAGTGTGTGTGAGAGAGAGAATGTGTGTGCGTGCGAGAGAATGTGTGTGTGTGTGAGAGAGAATGTGTGTGTGTGAGAGAATGTGTGTGTGTGAGAGAGAGAATGTGTGTGTGAGAGAGAGAATGTGTGTGTGTGAGAGAGAGAATGTGTGTGTGTGAGAGAATGTGTGTGTGAGAGAGAGAATGTGTGTGTGAGAGAGAGAGAATGTGTGTGTGTGAGAGAGAGAATGACACAAAAAAGGAACCCATTAAGCTACATAAAATAAACCAGACATACAGATGGGCCCCAGACAGTGGAGATAAATTCATCACAGCACTAAATTCACCTGATCTCACAAGTAAAATTACAAAATTAAAAAAAATCTATATGAGATCACCGGAGATGGTGTAAACATGGCCATAGAGGATATAAATATGATCTTCCATGAGGCAGCTGTAAAAGCCGACCTCGTGAAACAGAAGAGGAAGAGTCACAAAAGACAAAATAAAAATAAGAAATGGTTTGACCACGAATGCAAAAATGCCAGAAAAGACCTGAGAAAAATATCAAACCAAAAGCATCGGCAACCAAACAATCCGGACCTACGTACTAGATACAATGAAACCCTCAAAAGATATAAACACACCATTAGGAACAAAACACAAAACTATACCCACAAAATACTCGAAGAAATTGAAAACTCCACCAATCCAAAACAATTCTGGGAAATGTGGAATAACCTGAGTACAACACAATTGCAAGCATTACCAATCCAAGATGGCGGCATCTGGAGAACACATTTTGAAAACCTCTACAAAGACATCCCAATAAACGAAACAAACCCAAGTCAACATCAGGTCACAGAAAAACTCCACACATTAGAAGCAACAATTAAAGACAACCAAAACCCTCTAGACTCCCCAATCACATGGAAAGAACTGGCCACAAAAACAAAATCTCTCCACCTAAAGAAAGCCTGTGGCCCAGACAACATCAAAAATGAAATGCTCAAGTTCAGCAATATGGAGATGCAGGGTGCGGTACTCAAATTATTCAACATCATATTACGTTCAGGCTGTTTTCCCGATATCTGGTGCCAAGGACTAATCTCCCCCATATATAAAAGCGGAAACAAATCAGACCCAAATAACTACCGCGGCATCTGTGTCAACAGTTGTCTAGGGAAGTTATTCTGCAGTATTCTAAACAGTAGATTACTTGATTTTCTTAACAAACATAATATCCTCAGAAAAAACCAAATAGGCTTTCTTCCAAAACACCGCACCGCCGACCATATCTATACCCTTCACACCCTCATTGAAAAACATAAACACCAAACAAAAAATGGGAAAATATTCGCCTGTTTCATCGACTTCAAGAAAGCCTTTGACTCTATATGGCACGAAGGGCTCTATTATAAACTTCTTCAGTGTGGAATAGGGGGCAAAGTCTATGACCTTATTAAATCAATGTATCTGAAAAACAAATGCGGGGTCAAAATTGGAGACAAAAGCACCGATTTCTTCACCCAGAGAAGAGGCGTCCGACAG
>NW_028226390.1:0-44135 GCF_052327205.1 Somniosus microcephalus | reverse complement strand
CTCACGACCCACAGGGCCACCAGCCCGGACAACACGACCCACAGGGCCAGCCGCATCCCACCAGCCCGGACAACACGACCCACAGGGCCACCAGCCCGGATAACACGACCCACAGGGCCACCAGCCCGGACCACACGATCCACAGGGCCACCAGCCCGGACAACACGACCCACAGGGCCAGCCGCATCCCACCAGCCCAGACCACACGACCCACAGGGCCACCCGCCCGGACCACACGACACACAGGGCCACCAGCCCGGACCACACGACCCATAGTGCCACCAGCCCGGACCACACGACCCACAGTGCCACCAGCCCGGACCACACGACCCACAGGGCCACCAGCCCGGACCACACGGCCCACAGTGCCACCAGCCCGGAGCACACGGCCCACAGTGCCACCAGCCCGGACCACACGACCCACAGGGCCACCAGCCCGGACCACACGACCCACAAGGCCACCAGCCCGGACCACACGACCCACAGGGCCACCAGCCCGGACCACACGACCCACAGGGCCACCAGCCCGGACCGCACGACCCACAGGGCCACCAGCCCGGACAACACGACCCACAGGGCCAGCCGCATTCCACCAGCCCGGGCAACACGACCCACGGGGCCACCAGACCGGACCACACGACCCACAGGGCCACCAGCCCGGACAACAGGACCCACAGGGCTAGCCGCATCCCACCAGCCCGGACCACACGACCCACAGGGCCACCAGCCCGGACCACACGACCCACAGCCCAGACCACACGACCCACAGGGCCACCAGACCAGACCGCACTACCCACAGTGCCACAGCCCGGACGACACGACCCACAGTGCCACCAGTCCGGACCACAGTGCCACCAGCCCGGACCACACGACCCACAGGGCCACCAGCCCGGACCACACGACCCACAGGGCCACCAGCCCGGACCACACGACCCACAGGGCCGCCAGCCCGGACCTCACGACCCACCGGGCCACCAGCCCGGACAACACGACCCACAGGGCCAGCCGCATCCCACCAGCCCGGAAAACACGACCCACAGGGCCACCAGCCCTGACAATATGACCCGCAAACCCACCAGCCCTGACAACACGACCCACAGGGCCACAGGGCCAGCCGCATTCCACCAGCCCGGGCAACACGACCCACGGGGCCACCAGCCCGGACCACACGACCCACAGGGCCACCACCCTGGAATACACAACCCACAGGGCCACCAGCCCGGACCTCACGACCCAGAGGGCCACCAGCCCGGACAACATGACCCACAGGGCTAGCAGCATCCCACCAGCCCGGACCACACGACCCACAGGGCCACCAGCCCGGACCACACGACCCACAGGGCCACCAGCCCGGACCACACGACCCACAGGGCCACCAGCCCGGACCACACGACCCACAGGGCCACCAGCCCGGACCACACGACCCACAGGTCCACCAGCCCGAACCACACGACCCACAGGGCCACCAGCCCGGACCTCACGACCCACAGGGACAGCCGCATCCCACCAGCCCAGACAACACGACCCACAGGGCCACCAGCCCAGACAACACGACTCACAGGGCCACCAGCCCTGACAACACGACCCACAGGGCCACCAGCCCGGACAACCTGACCCACAGGGCCAGCCCCAGAGACCAGCCCTGACAACACGACCCACAGGGCCACCAGCCCGGACTTCACGACCCACAGGGCCACCAGCCCGGACTTCACGACCCACAGGGCCACCAGCCCGGACAACACGACCCACAGGGCCAGCCGCATCCCACCAGCCCGGACAAGACGACCCACAGGGCCACCAGCCCTGACAACACGACCCACAGGGCCAACCCCAGAGACCAGCCCGAACAACCTGACCCATCGGGCCACCAGCCCCAGAGACCAGCCCTGACAACACGAACCACAGACCCACCAGCCCGGACAACACAACCCACGGGGCCAACAGCCCGGACAACACGACCCACGGGGCCACCAGCCCGGACCACACGACCCACGGGGCCACCAGCCCGCACCACACGACCCACGGGGCCACCAGCCCGCACCACGCGACCCACGGGGCCACCAGCCCGCACCACGCGACCCACGGGGCCACCAGCACGGACCACGCGACCCACGGGGCCACCAGCCCGGACCACGCGACCCACGGGGCCACCAGCCCGGACCACGCGACCCACGGGGCCACCAGCCCGGACCACGCGACCCACGGGGCCACCAGCCCGGACCACGCGACCCACGGGGCCACCAGCCCGGACCACGCGACCCACGGGGCCACCAGCCCGGACCACGCGACCCACGGGGCCACCAGCCCGGACCACGCGACCCACGGGGCCACCAGCCCGGACCACACGACCCACGGGGCCACCAGCCCGGACCACACGACCCACAGGGCCAGCCGCATCCCACCAGCCCGGACAACACGACCCACAGGGCCACCCGCATCCCACCAGCCCGGACAGCACGACCCACAGGGCCACCAGCCCGGACTTCACGAACCTCAGGGCCACCAGCCCGGACAACACGACCCACAGGGCAGCCGCATCCCACCAGCCCGGACCACACGACCCACAGGGCCACCAGCCCGGACCACACGACCCACATGGCCACCAGCCCGGACCACAAGACCCACAGGGCCTCCAGCCCGGACCACACGACCCACAGGGCCACCAGCCCGGACCACACAACCCACAGGGCCACCAGCCCGGACCGCACGACCCACAGGGCCACCAGCCCGGACTACACGACCCACAGGGCCAGCCGCATCCCACCAGCCCGGACAACACGACCCACAGGGCCACCAGCCCGGACCAGACGACCCACATGGCCACCAGCCCGGACCACAAGACCCACAGGGCCACCAGCCCGGACCACACGACCCACAGGGCCACCAGCCCGGACCACACGACCCACAGGGCCACCAGCCCGGACCACACGACCCACAGGGCCACCAGCCCGGACCACACGACCCACAGGGCCACCAGCCCGGACAACCTGACCCACAGGGCCAGCCCCAGAGACCAGCCCTGACAACTCGACCCACAGGGCCACCAGCCCGGACTTCACGACCCACAGGGCCACCAGCCCGGACTTCACGACCCACAGGGCCACCAGCCCGGACAACACGACCCACAGGGCCAGCCGCATCCCACCAGCCCGGACAAGACGACCCACAGGGCCACCAGCCCTGACAACACGACCCACAGGGCCAACCCCAGAGACCAGCCCGAACAACCTGACCCATCGGGCCACCAGCCCCAGAGACCAGCCCTGACAACACGAACCACAGACCCACCAGCCCGGACAACACAACCCACGGGGCCAACAGCCCGGACAACACGACCCACGGGGCCACCAGCCCGGACCACACGACCCACGGGGCCACCAGCCCGCACCACACGACCCACGGGGCCACCAGCCCGCACCACACGACCCACGGGGCCACCAGCCCGCACCACGCGACCCACGGGGCCACCAGCACGGACCACGCGACCCACGGGGCCACCAGCCCGGACCACGCGACCCACGGGGCCACCAGCCCGGACCACGCGACCCACGGGGCCACCAGCCCGGACCACGCGACCCACGGGGCCACCAGCCCGCACCACGCGACCCACGGGGCCACCAGCACGGACCACGCGACCCACGGGGCCACCAGCCCGGACCACGCGACCCACGGGGCCACCAGCCCGGACCACGCGACCCACGGGGCCACCAGCCCGGACCACGCGACCCACGGGGCCACCAGCCCGGACCACGCGACCCACGGGGCCACCAGCCCGGACCACGCGACCCACGGGGCCACCAGCCCGGACCACGCGACCCACGGGGCCACCAGCCCGGACCACGCGACCCACGGGGCCACCAGCCCGGACCACACGACCCACGGGGCCACCAGCCCGGACCACACGACCCACAGGGCCAGCCGCATCCCACCAGCCCGGACAACACGACCCACAGGGCCACCCGCATCCCACCAGCCCGGACAGCACGACCCACAGGGCCACCAGCCCGGACTTCACGAACCTCAGGGCCACCAGCCCGGACAACACGACCCACAGGGCAGCCGCATCCCACCAGCCCGGACCACACGACCCACAGGGCCACCAGCCCGGACCACACGACCCACATGGCCACCAGCCCGGACCACAAGACCCACAGGGCCTCCAGCCCGGACCACACGACCCACAGGGCCACCAGCCCGGACCACACAACCCACAGGGCCACCAGCCCGGACCGCACGACCCACAGGGCCACCAGCCCGGACTACACGACCCACAGGGCCAGCCGCATCCCACCAGCCCGGACAACACGACCCACAGGGCCACCAGCCCGGACCAGACGACCCACATGGCCACCAGCCCGGACCACAAGACCCACAGGGCCACCAGCCCTGACAACACGACCCACAGGGCCACCAGCCCGGACAACCTGACCCACAGGGCCAGCCCCAGAGACCAGCCCGGACTTCACGACCCACAGGGCCACCAGTCCGGACTTCACGACCCACAGGGCCACCAGCCCTGACAACACGACCCACAGGGCCACCAGCCCGGACAACCTGACCCACAGGGCCAGCCCCAGAGACCAGCCCTGACAACACGACCCACAGGGCCACCAGCCCGGACTTCACGACCCACAGGGCCACCAGCCCGGACTTCACGACCCACAGGGCCACCAGCCCGGACAACACGACCCACAGGGCCAGCCGCATCCCACCAGCCCGGACAAGACGACCCACAGGGCCACCAGCCCTGACAACATGACCCACAGGGCCAACCCCAGAGACCAGCCCTAACAACCTGACCCATCGGGCCACCAGCCCCAGAGACCAGCCCTGACAACACGAACCACAGACCCACCAGCCCGGACAACACAACCCACGGGGCCAACAGCCCGGACAACACGACCCACGGGGCCACCAGCCCGGACCACACGACCCACGGGGCCACCAGCCCGCACCACACGACCCACGGGGCCACCAGCCCGCACCACACGACCCACGGGGCCACCAGCCCGCACCACGCGACCCACGGGGCCACCAGCACGGACCACGCGACCCACGGGGCCACCAGCCCGGACCACGCGACCCACGGGGCCACCAGCCCGGACCACGCGACCCACGGGGCCACCAGCCCGGACAACACGACCCACAGGGCCAGCCGCATCCCACCAGCCCGGACAACACGACCCACAGGGCCACCAGCCCGGATAACACGACCCACAGGGCCACCAGCCCGGACCACACGATCCACAGGGCCACCAGCCCGGACCACACGACCCACAGTGCCACCAGCCCGGACCACACGACCCACAGGGCCACCAGCCCGGACCACACGACCCACAGGGCCACCAGCCCGGACCACACGACCAACAGGTCCACCAGCCCGGACCGCACAACCCACAGGGCCACCAGCCCGGACAACACGACCCACAGGGCCAGCCGCATTCCACCAGCCCGGGCAACACGACCCACGGGGCCACCAGACCGGACCACACGACCCACAGGGCCACCAGCCCGGACAACAGGACCCACAGGGCCACCAGCCCGGACAACCTGACCCACAGGGCCAGCCCCAGAGACCAGCCCTGACAACGCGACCCACAGGGCCACCAGCCCGGACTTCACGACCCACAGGGCCACCAGCCCGGACTTCACGACCCACAGGGCCACCAGCCCGGACAACACGACCCACAGGGCCAGCCGCATCCCACCAGCCCGGACAAGACGACCCACAGGGCCACCAGCCCTGACAACACGACCCACAGGGCCAACCCCAGAGACCAGCCCTAACAACCTGACCCATCGGGCCACCAGCCCCAGAGACCAGCCCTGACAACACGAACCACAGACCCACCAGCCCGGACAACACAACCCACGGGGCCCCCAGCCCGGACCACACGACCCACGGGGCCACCAGCCCGGACCACACGACCCACGGGGCCACCAGCCCGCACCACGCGACCCACGGGGCCACCAGCCCGCACCACGCGACCCACGGGGCCACCAGCACGGACCACGCGACCCACGGGGCCACCAGCCCGGACCACGCGACCCACCAGCCCGGACCACGCGACCCACGGGGCCACCAGCCCGGACCACGCGACCCACGGGGCCACCAGCCCGGACCACGGGGCCACCAGCCCGGACCACGCGACCCACGGGGCCACCAGCCCGGACCACGCGACCCACGGGGCCACCAGCCCGGACCACGCGACCCACGGGGCCAGCCGCATCCCACCAGCCCGGACAACACGACCCACAGGGCCACCAGCCCGGATAACACGGCCCACAGGGCCACCAGCCCGGACCACACGATCCACAGGGCCACCAGCCCGGACAACACGACCCACAGGGCCAGCCGCATCCCACCAGCCCGGACAACCTGACCCACAGGGCCAGCCCCAGAGACCAGCCCTGACAACACGACCCACAGGGCCACCAGCCCGGACTTCACGACCCACAGGGCCACCAGCCCGGACTTCACGACCCACAGGGCCACCAGCCCGGACAACACGACCCACAGGGCCAGCCGCATCCCACCAGCCCGGACAAGACGACCCACAGGGCCACCAGCCCTGACAACACGACCCACAGGGCCAACCCCAGAGACCAGCCCTAACAACCTGACCCATCGGGCCACCAGCCCCAGAGACCAGCCCTGACAACACGAACCACAGACCCACCAGCCCGGACAACACAACCCACGGGGCCAACAGCCCGGACAACACGACCCACGGGGCCACCAGCCCGGACCACACGACCCACGGGGCCACCAGCCCGGACCACACGACCCACGGGGCCACCAGCCCGGACCACACGACCCACGGGGCCACCAGCCCGCACCACGCGACCCACGGGGCCACCAGCCCGCACCACGCGACCCACGGGGCCACCAGCCCGCACCACGCGACCCACGGGGCCACCAGCACGGACCACGCGACCCACGGGGCCACCAGCCCGGACCACGCGACCCACGGGGCCACCAGCCCGGACCACGCGACCCACGGGGCCACCAGCCCGGACCACGTGACCCACGGGGCCACCAGCCCGGACCACGCGACCCACGGGGCCACCAGCCCGGACCACGCGACCCACGGGGCCACCAGCCCGGACCACGCGACCCACGGGGCCACCAGCCCGGACCACGCGACCCACGGGGCCACCAGCCCGGACCACGCGACCCACGGGGCCACCAGCCCGGACCACGCGACCCACGGGGCCACCAGCCCGGACCACACGACCCACCAGCCCGGACCACACGACACACCAGCCCGGACCACACGACCCACGGGGCCACCAGCCCGGACCACACGACCCACGGGGCCACCAGCCCGGACCACACGACCCACGGGGCCACCAGCCCGGACCACCCGACCCACGGGGCCACCAGCCCGGACCACCCGACCCACGGGGCCACCAGCCCGGACCACACGACCCACGGGGCCACCAGCCCGGACCACACGACCCACGGGGCCACCAGCCCGGACAACACGACCCACAGGGCCAGCCGCATTCCACCAGCCCGGGCAACACGACCCACGGGGCCACCAGACCGGACCACACGAACCACAGGGCCACCAGCCCGGACAACAGGACCCACAGGGCTAGCCGCATACCACCAGCCCGGACCACACGACCCACAGGGCCACCAGCCCGGACCACACGACCCACAGCCCAGACCACACGACCCACAGGGCCACCAGACCAGACCACACTACCCACAGTGCCACCAGCCCGGACGACACGACCCACAGTGCCACCAGTCCGGACCACACGAACCACAGTGCCACCAGCCCGGACGACACGGCCCACAGGGCACCAGCCCGGACCGCACGACACACAGGGCCACCAGCCCGGACCGCACGACCCACAGGGCCACCAGCCCGGACAACACGACCCACAGGGCCACCAGCCCGGACAACACGACCCACAGGGCCAGCCGCATCCCACCAGCCCTGACAACACGACCCACGGGGCCACCAGTCCGGAAAACACGACCAACGGGGCCACCAGCCCGGACCACACGACCCACAGGGCCACCAGACCGGACCACAGGGCCACCAGCCCGGACCTCACGACCCTCAGGGCCAGCCGCATCACACCAGCGCGGCCAACACGACCCACAGGGCCACCCGCATCCCACCAGCCCGGACAACACGACCCACAGGGCCACCAGCCCTGACAACACGACCCACAAACCCACCAGCCCTGACAACACGACCCACAGGGCCACCAGCCCGGACAACACGACCCACAGGGCCAGCCGCATTCCACCAGCCCGGACAACGCGATCCACAGGGCCACCAGCCCGGACAACACGACCCACACGGGCACCAGCCCGGCAACACGACCCACAGGGCCACCAGCCTGGACAACACGACACACAGGGCCACCAGCCCGGACCACACGACCCACAGGGCCACCAGCCCGGACCACACGATCCACAGGGCCACCAGCCCGGACCACACGACCCACAGGGCCACCAGCCCGGACAACACGACCCACAGGGCCAGCCGCATCCCACCAGCCTGGACAACACGACCCTCAGGGCCACCAGCCCGGACCACACAACCCACAGGGCCACCAGCCCGGATCTCACGACCCACAGGGCCACCAGCCCGGACAACACGACCCACAGGGCTAGCCGCATCCCACCAGCCCGGACAACACGAGCCACAGGGCCACCAGCCCGGACAATACGACCCACAGGGCCACCAGCCCTGACAACACGACCCACAGGGCCACCAGCCCGGACCACACGACCCACAGGGCCACCAGCCCGGACCACACGACCCACAGGGCCACCAGCCGGGACAACACGACCCACAGGGCCAGCCGCATCCCACCAGCCTGGACAACACGACCCACAGGGCCACCAGCCCGGACCACACAACCCACAGGGCCACCAGCCCGGACCTCACGACCCACAGGGCCACCAGCCCGGACATCACGACCCACAGGGCCACTAGCCCGGACCACACGACCGACGGGGCCACCAGCCCGGACCACACGACCCACGGGGCCACCAGCCCGGACCACACGACCAACGGGGCCACCAGCCCGGGCCAGACGACCCACAGGGCCACCAGCCCGGACCACACGACCCACGGGGCCACCAGCCCGGTCCACAGGTCCACCAGCCGGGACCACAGGACCCACAGGGCCACCAGCCCGGACCACAGGACCCACAGGGCCACCAGCCCGGACCACACGACCCACAGGGCCACCAGCCCGTACCACACGACCCACAGGGCCACCAGCCCGGACCTCACTACCCACAGGGCCAGCCGCATCCCACCAGCCCAGACAACACGACCCACAGGGCCACCAGCCCGGACAACGCGACGCACAGGGCCACCAGCCCGGACAACACGACCCACAGGGCCACCAGCCCTGAAAACACGACGCCCAGGGCCACCAGCCCGGACTTCACGACCCACAGGGAACCAGCCCGGACAACACGACCCACAGGGCCACCAGCCCTGACAACACGACCCACAGGGCCAGCCCCAGAGACCAGCCCTAACAACCTGACCCATCGGGCCACCAGCCCCAGAGACCTGCCCTGACCACACGAACCACAGACCCACCAGCCCGGACAACACGACCCACGGGGCCACCAGCCCGGACAACACGACCCACGGGGCCACCAGCCCGGACCACACGACCCACAGGGCCACCAGCCCAGACCACACGACCCAAAGGGCCACCAGCCCGGACCACAGGGCCACCAGCCAGACCTCACGACCCACAGGGCCACCAGCCCGGACAACACGACCCACAGGGCCAGCCGCATCCCACCAGCCCGGACAACACGACCCACAGGGCCACCAGCCCGGACCACACGACCCACAGGGCCACCAGCCCGGACCACACGACCCACAGAGCCACCAGCCCGGACCACACGACCCACAGGGCCACAGGGCCAGCCGCATTCCACCAGCCTGGGCAACACGACCCACGGGGCAACCAGCCCGGACCACACGACCCACAGGGGCACCACCCCGGACTACACAAACCACAGGGCTAGCAGCATCCCACCAGCCCGGACCACACGACCCACAGGGCCACCAGCCCGGACCACACGACCCACAGGGCCACCAGACCAGACCACACGACCCACAGGGCCACCAGCCCGGACCACACGACCCACAGTGCCACCAGCCCGGACCACACGACCCACAGGGCCACCAGCCCGGACAACACGACCCACAGGACCAGCCGCATCCCACCAGCCTGGAAAACACGACCCACAGGGCCACCAGCCCTGACAACATGACCCGCAAACCCACCAGCCCTGGCAATACGACGCACAGGGCCACCAGCCCGGACTTCATGACCCACAGGGCCACCAGCCCTGACAACACGACCCACAGGGCCAGCCCCAGAGACCAGCCCTAACAACCTGACCCATCGGGCCACCAGCCCCAGAGACCTGCCCTGACCACACGAACCACAGACCCACCAGCCCGGACAACACGACCCACAGGGCCACCAGCCCGGACAACACGACCCACGGGGCCACCAGCCCGGACAACACGACCCACGGGGCCACCAGCCCGGACCACACGACCCACAGGGCCACCAGCCCGGACCACACGACCCACAGGGCCACCAGCCCGGACAACACGACCCACAGGGCCAGCCGCATCCCACCAGCCCGGACAACACGACCCACAGGGCCACCAGCCCTGACAACACGACCCACAAACCCACCAGCCCTGACAATACAACGCACAGGGCCACCAGCCCGGACTTCACGACCCACAGGGCCACCAGCCCGGACAACACGACCCACAGGGCCAGCCGCATCCCACCAGCCCGGACAACACGACCCTCGGGGCCAACAGCCCGGACCACACGACCCGCGGAGCCACCAGCCCGGACCACACGACCCACAGGGCTACCAGCCCAGGCCACACGACCCACAGGGCCACCAGCCCAGACCACAGGACCACCAGCCCGGACCACACGACCCACAGGGCCACCAGCCCGGACCACACGACCCACAGGTCCACCAGCTCGGACCACACGACCCACGGGGCCACCAGCCCGGACCACACGACCCACGGGGCCACCAGCCTGTACCACACGACCCATGGGACCAGCAGCCCGGACCACACGACCCACAGGGCCACCAGCCCGGGCCACAGGGCCACCAGCCCGGACCACACGACCCAGAGGGCCATCAGCCCGGACCACACGACCCACAGGGCCACCAGCCCGGACCACACGACCCACAGGGCCACCAGCCCGGACCACACGACCCACAGGTCCACCAGCCAGGACCACACGACCCACAGGGCCACCAGCCCCGACAACACGACCCACAAACCCACCAGCCCTGAAAACACGACCCACAGGGCCACCAGCCCCGACAACACAACCCACAGGGCCACCAGCCCTGACAACACGACCCAGAAACCCACCAGCCCTGAAAACACGACCCACAGGGCCACCAGCCCGGACAACACGACCCACAGGGCCATCAGCCCTGACAACGCGACCCACAGGGCCAGCCCCAGAGACCAGCCCTAACAACCTGACCCATCAGGCCACCAGCCCCAGAGACCAGGCCTGACCACACGAAGCACAGATCCACCAGCCCGGACAACACGACCCACAGGGCCACCAGCCCGGACAACACGACCCACGGGGCCACCAGCCCGGACCACACGACCCACGGGGCCACCAGCCTGGACCACACGACCCAAGGGACCAGCAGCCCGGACCACACGACCCACAGGGCCACCAGCCCGGACCACACGACCCACAGGGCCACCAGCCCTGAAAACACGAACCACAGGGCCACCAGCCCGGACAACACAACCCACAGGGCCACCAGCCCTGACAACACGACCCACAAACCCACCAGCCCTGAAAACACGACCCACAGGGCCACCAGCCCGGACTTCACGATCCACAGGGCCACCAGCCCGGACTTCACGATCCACAGGGCCACCAGCCCGGACAACACGACCCACAGGGCCAGCCCTAACAACCTGACCCATCAGGCCACCAGCCCCAGAGACCAGCCCTGACCACACGACCCACAGGGCCACCAGCTCGGACCACAGGGCCACCAGCCCGGACCTCACGACCCTCAGGGCCAGCCGCATCACACCAGCGCGGCCAACACGACCCACAGGGCCACCCGCATCCCACCAGCCCGGACAACACGACCCACAGGGCCACCAGCCCTGACAACACGACCCACAAACCCACCAGCCCTGACAACACGACCCACAGGGCCACCAGCCCGGACTTCGCGACCCACAGGGCCACCAGCCCGGACAACACGACCCACAGGGCCAGCCGCATTCCACCAGCCCGGACAACGCGATCCACAGGGCCACCAGCCCGGACAACACGACCCACACGGGCACCAGCTCGGCAACACGACCCACAGGGCCACCAGCCTGGACAACACGACACACAGGGCCACCAGCCCGGACCACACGACCCACAGGGCCACCAGCCCGGACCACACGATCCACAGGGCCACCAGCCCGGACCACACGACCCACAGGGCCACCAGCCCGGACAACACGACCCACAGGGCCAGCCGCATCCCACCAGCCCGGATCTCACGACCCACAGGGCCACCAGCCCGGACAACACGACCCACAGGGCTAGCCGCATCCCGCCAGCCCGGACAACACGACCCACAGGGCCACCAGCCCGGACAATACGACCCACAGGGCCACCAGCCCTGACAACACGACCCACAGGGCCACCAGCCCGGACCACACGACCCACAGGGCCACCAGACCAGACCACACGACCCACAGGGCCACCAGCCCGGACCACACGACCCACAGGGCCACCAGCCGGGACAACTCGACCCACAGGGCCAGCCGCATGCCACCAGCCTGGACAACACGACCCACAGGGCCACCAGCCCGGACCACACAAACCACAGGGCCACCAGCCCGGACCTCACGACCCACAGGGCCACCAGCCCGGACCTCACGACCCACAGGGCCACCAGCCCGGACCACACGACCCACGGGGCCACCAGGCCGGACCACACGACCCACGGGGCCACCAGCCCGGACCACACGACCAACGGGGCCACCAGCCCGGGCCACACGACCCACAGGGCCACCAGCCCGGACCACACGACCCACGGGGCCACCAGCCCGGTCCACAGGTCCACCAGCCCGGACCACAGGACCCACAGGGCCACCAGCCCGGACCACAGGACCCACAGGGCCACCAGCCCGGACCACACGACCCACAGGGCCACCAGCCCGGACCACACGACCCACAGGGCCACCAGCCCGGACCACACGACCCACAGGGCCACCTGCCCGTACCACACGACCCACAGGGCCACCAGCCCGGACCTCACTACCCACAGGGCCAGCCGCATCCCACCAGCCCAGACAACACGACCCACAGGGCCACCAGCCCGGACAACTCGACGCACAGGGCCACCAGCCCGGACAACACGACCCACAGGGCCACCAGCCCTGAAAACACGACCCACAGGGCCAGCCCCAGAGACCAGCCCTAACAACCTGACCCATCGGGCCACCAGCCCCAGAGACCTGCCCTGACCACACGAACCACAGACCCACCAGCCCGGACAACACGACCCACGGGGCCACCAGCCCGGACAACACGACCCACGGGGCCACCAGCCCGGACCACACGACCCACAGGGCCACCAGCCCGGACCACACGACCCACAGGGCCACCAGCCCGGACCACAGGGCCACCAGCCAGACCTCACGACCCACAGGGCCACCAGCCCGGACAACACGACCCACAGGGCCAGCCGCATCCCACCAGCCCGGACAACACGACCCAGAGGGCCACCAGCCCGGACCACACGACCCACAGGGCCACCAGCCCGGACCACACGACCCACAGGGCCACCAGCCCGGACCACACGACCCACAGGGCCACAGGGCCAGCCGCATTCCACCAGCCCGGGCAACACGACCCACGGGGCAACCAGCCCGGACCACACGACCCACAGGGTCACCACCCCGGACTACACAAACTACAGGGCTAGCAGCATCCCACCAGCCCGGACCACACGACCCACAGGGCCACCAGCCCGGACCACACGACCCACAGGGCCACCAGACCAGACCACACGACCCACAGGGCCACCAGCCCGGACCACACGACCCACAGTGCCACCAGCCCGGACCACACGACCCACAGGGCCACCAGCCCGGACAACACGACCCACAGGACCAGCCGCATCCCACCAGCCTGGAAAACACGACCCACAGGGCCACCAGCCCTGACAACATGACCCGCAAACCCACCAGCCCTGACAATACGACGCACAGGGCCACCAGCCCGGACTTCATGACCCACAGGGCCACCAGCCCTGAAAACACGACCCACAGGGCCAGCCCCAGAGACCAGCCCTAACAACCTGACCCATCGGGCCACCAGCCCCAGAGACCTGCCCTGACCACACGAACCACAGACCCACCAGCCCGGACAACACGACCCACAGGGCCACCAGCCCGGACAACACGACCCACAGGGCCACCAGCCCGGACAACACGACCCACGGGGCCACCAGCCCGGACAACACGACCCACGGGGCCACCAGCCAGACCTCACGACCCACAGGGCCACCAGCCCGGACAACACGACCCACAGGGCCAGCCGCATCCCACCAGCCCGGACAACACGACCCACAGGGCCACCAGCCCTGACAACACAACCCACAAACCCACCAGCCCTGACAATACGACGCACAGGTCCACCAGCCCGGACTTCACGACCCACAGGGCCACCAGCCCGGACAACACGACCCACAGGGCCAGCCGCATCCCACCAGCCCGGACAACACGACCCTCGGGGCCAACAGCCCGGACCACACGACCCGCGGAGCCACCAGCCCGGACCACACGACCCACAGGGCTACCAGCCCAGGCCACACGACCCACAGGGCCACCAGCCCAGACCACAGGACGACCAGCCCGGACCACACGACCCACAGGGCCACCAGCCCGGACCACACGACCCACAGGTCCACCAGCTCGGACCACAGGGCCACCAGCCCGGACAACACGACCCACGGGGCCACCAGCCTGTACCACACGACCCATGGGACCAGCAGCCCGGACAACACGACCCACAGGGCCACCAGCCCGGACAACACGACCCACAGGGCCACCAGCCCGGACAACACGACCCACAGGGCCACCAGCCCTGACAACACGACCCACAGGGCCAGCCATAAAGAGACCAGCCCTAACAACCTGACCCATCGGGCCACCAGCCCCAGAGACCAGCCCTGACCACACGACCCACAGGGCCACCAGTCCGGACAACACGACCCACGGGGCCACCAGCCTGTACCACACGACCCATGGGACCAGCAGCCCGGACCACACGACCCACAGGGCCACCAGCCCGGGCCACAGCGCCACCAGCCCGGACCACACGACCCAGAGGGCCATCAGCCCGGACCACACGACCCACAGGGCCACCAGCCCGGACCACACGACCCACAGGGCCACCAGCCCGGACCACACGACCCACAGGACCACACGACCCACAGGGCCACCAGCCCGGACCACACGACCCACAGGTCCACCAGCCCTGACAACACGACCCACAGGGCCACCAGCCCCGACAACACGACCCACAAACCCACCAGCCCTGAAAACACGACCCACAGGGCCACCAGCCCAGACAACACAACCCACAGGGCCACCAGCCCTGAAAACACGACCCACAAACCCACCAGCCCTGAAAACACGACCCACAGGGCCACCAGCCCGGACTTCACGATCCACAGGGCCACCAGCCCGGACAACACGACCCACAGGGCCATCAGCCCTGACAACACGACCCACAGGGCCAGCCCCAGAGACCAGCCCTAACAACCTGACCCATCAGGCCACCAGCCCCAGAGACCAGGCCTGACCACACGAAGCACAGACCCACCAGCCCGGACAACACGACCCACAGGGCCACCAGCCCGGACAACACGACCCACGGGGCCACCAGCCCGGACCACACGACCCACGGGGCCACCAGCCTGGACCACACGACCCAAGGGACCAGCAGCCCGGACCACACGACCCACAGGGCCACCAGCCCGGACCACACGACCCACAGGGCCACCAGTCCGGACCACACGACCCACAGGTCCACCAGCCCGGACAACACGACCCACAGGGCCACCAGCCCTGACAACACGACCCACAAACCCACCAGTCCTGACAACACGACCCACAGGGCCACCAGCCCTGACAACACGACTCACAAACCCACCAGCCCTGACAACACGACCCACAGGGCCACCAGGCCGGACTTCGCGACCCACAGGGCCACCAGTCCGGACAACACGACCCACAGGGCCAGCCGCATCCCACCAGCCCGGACAACACAACCCACAGGGCCACCAGCCCGGACAACACGACCCACAGGGCCACCAGCCCTGACAACACGACCCACACGGCCACCAGCCCGGACAACACGACCCACAGGGCCACCAGCCCGGACAACACGACCCACAGGGCCACCAGCCCGGACAACACGACCCACAGGGCCACCAGCCCTGACAACACGACCCACAGGGCCAGCCCCAGAGACCAGCCCTAACAACCTGACCCATCGGGCCACCAGCCCCAGAGACCAGCCCTGACCACACGACCCACAGGGCCACCAGTCCGGACAACACGACCCACGGGGCCACCAGCCTGTACCACACGACCCATGGGACCAGCAGCCCGGACCACACGACCCACAGGGCCACCAACCCGGGCCACAGGGCCACCAGCCCGGACCACACGACCCAGAGGGCCATCAGCCCGGACCACACGACCCACGGGGCCACCAGCCCGGACCACACGAACCACGGGGCCACCAGCCTGGACCACACGACCCATGGGACCAGCAGCCCGGACCACAGGGCCCCCAGCCCGGGCCAGAGGGCCACCAGCCCGGATCACACGACCCAGAGGGCCACCAGCCCGGACCACACGACCCACAGGGCCACCAGCCCGGACCACACGACCCACAGGGCCACCAGCCCGGACCACACGACCCACAGGGCCACCAGCCCGGACCACACGACCCACAGGGCCACCAGCCAGGACCACACGACCCACAGGGCCACCAGCCCGGACCACACGACCCACAGGTCCACCAGCCCCGACAACACGACCCACAGGGCCACCAGCCCCGACAACACGACCCACAAACCCACCAGCCCTGAAAACACGACCCACAGGGCCACCAGCCCGGACAACACAACCCACAGGGCCACCAGCCCTGACAACACGACCCACAAACCCACCAGCCCTGAAAACACGACCCACAGGGCCACCAGCCCGGACTTCACGATCCACAGGGCCACCAGCCCGGACAACACGACCCACAGGGCCATCAGCCCTGACAACACGACCCACAGGGCCAGCCCCAGAGACCAGCCCTAACAACCTGACCCATCAGGCCACCAGCCCCAGAGACCAGCCCTGACCACACGAACCACAGACCCACCAGCCCGGACAACACGACTAACAGGGCCACCAGCCCGGACAACACGACCCACGGGGCCACCAGCCCGGACCACACGACCCACGGGGCCACCAGCCTGGACCACACGACCCATGGGACCAGCAGCCCGGACCACACGACCCACAGGGCCACCAGCCCGGACCACACGACCCACAGGGCCACCAGCCCGGACCACAGGGCCACCAGCCCGGACCACACGACCCACAGGGCCACCAGCCCGGACCACACGACCCACAGGGCCACCAGCCAGGACCACACCACCCACAGGGCCACCAGTCCGGACCACACGACCCACAGGTCCACCAGCCCTGACAACACGACCCACAGGGCCACCAGCCCCAACAACACAACCCACAAACCCACCAGCCCTGAAAACACGACCCACAGGGCCACCAGCACGGACAACACAACCCACAGGGCCACCAGCCCTGACAACACGACCCACAAACCCACCAGCCAAGAAAACACGACCCACAGGGCCACCAGCCCGGACTTCACGATCCATAGGGCCACCAGCCCGGACAACACGACCCACAGGGCCATCAGCCCTGACAACACGACCCACAGGGCCAGCCCCAGAGACCAGCACTAACAACCTGACCCATCAGGCCACCAGCCCCAGAGACCAGCCCTGACCACACGACCCACAGGGCCACCAGCCCTGACCACACGACCCATAGTTCCACCAGCCCGAACCACACGACCCACAGGGCCACCAGCCCAGACCTCACGACCCACAGGGACAGCCGCATCCCACCAGCCCAGACAACACGACCCACAGGGCCACCAGCCCAGACAACACGACTCACAGGGCCACCAGCCCTGACAACATGACCCACAGGGCCACCAGCCCGGACTTCACGAACCACAGGGCCACCAGCCCCGACAACACGACCCACAGGGCCACCAGCCCTGACAACACGACCCACAAACCCACCAGCCCTGACAACACGACCCACAGGGCCAACAGCCCGGACTTCGCGACCCACACGGCCACCAGCCCGGACAACATGACCCACAGGGCCAGCCGCATCCCACCAGCCCGGACAACACAACCCACAGGGCCACCAGCCCGGACAACATGACCCACAGGGCCACCAGCCCTGACAACACGACCCACACGGCCACCAGCCCGGACAACACGAACCACACGGCCACCAGCCGGAACAACACGACCCACAGGGCCACCAGCCCGGACAACACGACCCTCAGGGCCACCAGCCCTGACAACACGACCCACAGGGCCAGCCCCAGAGACCAGCCCTAACAACCTGACCCATCGGGCCACCAGCCCCAGAGATCAGCCCTGACCACACGACCCACAGGGCCACCAGTCCGGACAACGCGATCCACAGGGCCACCAGACCGGACAACACGACCCACACGGGCACCAGCCCGGCAACAGGACCCACAGGGCCACCAGCCCTGACAACACGACCCACAAACCCACCAGCCCTGACAACACGACCCACAGGGCCACCAGCCCGGACCAGACGACCCACAGGGCCACCAGCCCGGACCACACGATCCACAGGGCCACCAGCCCGGACCACACGACCCACAGGGCCACCAGCCCGGACAACACGATCCACAGTGCCAGCCGCATCCCACCAGCCTGGACAACACGACCCTCAGGGCCACCAGCCCGGACCACACGACCCACTGGGCCACCAGCCCGGACCACACGACCCACAGGGCCACCAGCCCGGACCACACAACCCACAGGGCCACCAGCCCGGACCTCACGACCCAGAGGGCCACCAGCCCGGACAACACGACCCACAGGGCTAGCCGCATCCCACCAGCCCGGACAACACGACCCGCAGGGCCACCAGCCTGGACCACACGACCCACAAGGCCACCAGCCCGGAAAACACGACCCACAGGGCCAGCCGCATCCCACCAGCCCGGACAACACGAGCCACAGGGCCAGCAGCCCGGACCACACGAGCCACAGGGCCACCAGCCCGGACCACACGACCCACATGGCCACCAGCCCGGACCACACGACCCACAGGGCCACCAGCCCGGACCACACGACCCACAGGCCACCAGCCCAGACCACAGGGCCAACAGCCCGGACCTCATGACCCACGGGGCCACCAGCCCGGACAACACGACCCACAGGGCCAGCCGCATCACACCAGCCCGGACAACACGACCCACAGGGCCATCAGCCCGGATAACACGACACACAGGGCCACCAGCCCGGACCACACGACCCACAGGGCCACCAGCCCGGACCACACAACCCACAGGGCCACCAGCCCGGACCTCACGACCCACAGGGCCACCAGCCCGGACAACACGACCCACAGGGCTAGCCGCATCCCACCAGCCCGGACAACACGACCCGCAGGGCCACCAGCCTGGACCACACGACCCACAGTGCCACCAGCCCGGACCACACGACCCGCAGGGCCACCAGCCCGGACCACACGACCCCCAGGGCCACAGGCCCGGACCACACGACCCACATGGCCACCAGCCTGGACCACACGACCCACAGGGCCACCAGCCCAGACCTCACGACCCACAGGGCCACCAGCCCGGACCACATGGCCACCAGCCCGGACCACACGACCCACAGGGCCACCAGCCCGGACCACACGACCCACAGGGCCACCAGCCTGGACCACACGACCCACAGGGCCACCAGCCCGGATCACACGACCCACAGGGCCACCAGCCTGGACAACACAACCCACAGGGCCACCAGCCCTGACAACACGACCCACAAACCCACCAGCCCTGAAAACACGACCGACAGGGCCACCAGCCCGAACTTCACGACCCACAGGGCCACCAGCCCGGACGACACGACCCACAGGGGCACCAGCCCTGACAACACGGCCCACAGGGCCACCAGCCCGGACCACACGGCCCACAGGGGCACCAGCCCGGACCACACGGCCCACAGGGCCACCAGCCCGGACCGCACGACACACAGGGCCACCAGCCCGGACCGCACGACCCACAGGGCCACCAGCCCGGACAACACGACCCACAGGGCCACCAGCCCTGACAACACGACCCACAGGGCCACCAGCCCGGACTTCACGACCCACAGTGCCACCAGCCCGGACAACACGACCCACAGGGCCAGCCGCATCCCACCAGCCCTGACAACACGACCCACGGGGCCACCAGTCCGGAAAACACGACCAACGGGGCCACCAGCCCGGACCACACGACCCACAGGGCCACCAGCCCGGACTACAGGGCCACCAGCCCGGACCTCACGACCCACAGGGCCAGCCGCATCCCACCAGCGCGGCCAACACGACCCACAGGGCCACCCGCATCCCACCAGCCCGGACAACACGACCCACAGGGCCACCAGCCCTGACAACACGACCCACAAACCCACCAGCCCTGACAACACGACCCACAGGGCCACCAGCCCGGACTTCGCGACCCACAGGGCCACCAGCCCGGACAACACGACCCACAGGGCCCGCCGCATCCCACCAGCCCGGACAACGCGATCCACAGGGCCACCAGCCCGGACAACACGACCCACACGGGCACCAGCCCGGCAACACGACCCACAGGGCCACCAGCCCGGACAACACGACCCACAGGGCCACCAGCCCGGACCACACGACCCACAGGGCCACCAGCCCGGACAACACGACCCACAGGGCCACCAGCCCGGACCACACGACCCATAGGGCCACCAGCCCGGACCACACAATCCACAGGGCCACCAGCCCGGACCACACGACCCACAGGGCCACCAGCCCGGACAACACGCCCCACAGGGCCAGCCGCATCCCACCAGCCTGGACAACACGACCCTCAGGGCCACCAGCCCGGACCACACAACCCACAGGGCCACCAGCCCGGATATCACGACCCACAGGGCCACCAGCCCGGACAACACGACCCACAGGGCTAGCCGCATCCCACCAGCCCGGACAACACGACCCACAGGGCCACCAACCCGGACAATACGACCCACAGGGCCACCAGCCCTGACAAAACGACCCACAGGGCCACCAGCCCGGACCACACGACCCACGGGGCCACCAGCCCGGACCACACGACCCACGGGGCCACCAGCCCGGACCACATGACCCACAGGGCCACCAGCCCGGACCACACGACCCACAGGGCCACCAGCCCGGACCACACGACCCACAGGGCCACCAGCCCGGACCACAGGGCCACCAGCCCGGACCACACGACCCACAGGGCCACCAGCCCGGACCACAGGACCCACAGGGCCACCAGCCCGGACCACACGACCCACAGGGCCACCAGCCCGTACCACACGACCCACAGGGCCACCAGCCCAGACCTCACTACCCACAGGGCCAGCCGCATCCCACCAGCCCAGACAACACGACCCACAGGGCCACCAGCCCGGACAACGCGACGCACAGGGCCACCAGCCCGGACAACACGACCCACAGGGCCACCAGCCCTGACAACACGACCCACAAAACCACCAGCCCTGAAAACACGACGCACAGGGCCACCAGCCCGGACTTCACGACCCACAGGGAACCAGCCCGGACAAGACGACCCACAGGGCCACCAGCCCTGACAACACGACCCACAGGGCCAGCCCCAGAGACCAGCCCTCACAACCTGACCCATCGGGCCACCAGCCCCAGAGACCAGCCCTGACCACACGAACCACAGACCCACCAGCCCGGACAACACGACCCACAGGGCCACCAGCCCGGACAACACGTCCCACGGGGCCACCAGCCCGGACCACACGACCCACGGGGCCACCAGCCCGGACCACACGACCCACAGGGCCACCAGCCCGGACCACACGACCCACAGGGCCACCAGCCGGACCTCACGACCCACAGGGCCACCAGCCCGGACAACACGACCCACAGGGCCAGCCGCATCGCAGCAGCCCGGACAACACGACCCACAGGGCCACCAGCCCTGACAACACGACCCACAAACCCACCAGCCCTGACAATACGACGCACAGGGCCACCAGCCCGGACTTCACGACCCACAGGGCCACCAGCCCGGACAACACGACCCACAGGGCCAGCCGCATCCCACCAGCCCGGACAACACGACCCTCGGGGCCTCCAGCCCGGACCACACGACCCACGGGGCCACCAGCCCGGACCACATGACCGACAGGGCCACCAGCCCGGACCACAGGACCACCAGCCCGGACCACACGACCCACAGGTCCACCAGCCCGGACCACACGATCCACAGGGCCACCAGCCCGGACAACACGACCCACGGGGCCACCAGCCCGGACCACACGAACCACGGGGCCACCAGCCTGGACCACACGACCCATGGGACCAGCAGCCTGTACCACACGACCCACAGGGCCCCCAGCCCGGGCCAGAGGGCCACCAGCCCGGACCACACGACCCAGAGGGCCACCAGCCCGGACCACACGACCCACAGGGCCACCAGCCCGGACCACACGACCCACAGGGCCACCAGCCCGGACCACACGACCCACAGGGCCACCAGCCAGGACCACACGACCCACAGGGCCACCAGCCCGGACCACACGACCCACAGGTCCACCAGCCCCGACAACACGACCCACAGGGCCACCAGCCCCGACAACACGACCCACAAACCCACCAGCCCTGAAAACACGACCCACAGGGCCACCAGCCCGGACAACACAACCCACAGGGCCACCAGCCCTGACAACACGACCCACAAACCCACCAGCCCTGAAAACACGACCCACAGGGCCACCAGCCCGGACTTCACGATCCACAGGGCCACCAGCCCGGACAACACGACCCACAGGGCCATCAGCCCTGACAACACGACCCACAGGGCCAGCCCCAGAGACCAGCCCTAACAACCTGACCCATCAGGCCACCAGCCCCAGAGACCAGCCCTGACCACACGAACCACAGACCCCCCAGCCCGGACAACACGACTAACAGGGCCACCAGCCCGGACAACACGACCCACGGGGCCACCAGCCCGGACCACACGACCCACGGGGCCACCAGCCTGGACCACACGACCCATGGGACCAGCAGCCCGGACCACACGACCCACAGGGCCACCAGCCCGGACCACATGACCCACAGGGCCACCAGCCCGGACCACAGGGCCACCAGCCCGGACCACACGACCCACAGGGCCACCAGCCCAGACCACACGACCCACAGGGCCACCAGCCAGGACCACACGACCCACAGGGCCACCAGTCCGGACCACACGACCCACAGGTCCACCAGCCCTGACAACACGACCCACAGGGCCACCAGCCCCAACAACACAACCCACAAACCCACCAGCCCTGAAAACACGACCCACAGGGCCACCAGCACGGGCTTCACGATCCATAGGGCCACCAGCCCGGACAACACGACCCACAGGGCCATCAGCCCTGACAACACGACCCACAGGGCCAGCCCCAGAGACCAGCACTAACAACCTGACCCATCAGGCCACCAGCCCCAGAGACCAGCCCTGACCACAGGGCCACCAGCCTGGACTTCACGATCCACAGCGCCACCAGCCCGGACAACACGACCCACAGGGCCACCAGCCCGGACCACACGACCCACAGGGCCACCAGCCCGGAGCACACGACCCACAGTTCCACCAGCCCGAACCACACGACCCACAGGGCCACCAGCCCAGACCTCACGACCCACAGGGACAGCCGCATCCCACCAGCCCAGACAACACGACCCACAGGGCCACCAGCCCGGACAACACGACCCACAGGGCCCGCCGCATCCCACCAGCCCGGACAACGCGATCCACAGGGCCACCAGCCCGGACAACACGACCCACACGGGCACCAGCCCGGCAACACGACCCACAGGGCCACCAGCCCGGACAACACGACCCACAGGGCCACCAGCCCGGACCACACGACCCACAGGGCCACCAGCCCGGACAACACGACCCACAGGGCCACCAGCCCGGACCACACGACCCATAGGGCCACCAGCCCGGACCACACAATCCACAGGGCCACCAGCCCGGACCACACGACCCACAGGGCCACCAGCCCGGACAACACGCCCCACAGGGCCAGCCGCATCCCACCAGCCTGGACAACACGACCCTCAGGGCCACCAGCCCGGACCACACAACCCACAGGGCCACCAGCCCGGATATCACGACCCACAGGGCCACCAGCCCGGACAACACGACCCACAGGGCTAGCCGCATCCCACCAGCCCGGACAACACGACCCACAGGGCCACCAACCCGGACAATACGACCCACAGGGCCACCAGCCCTGACAAAACGACCCACAGGGCCACCAGCCCGGACCACACGACCCACGGGGCCACCAGCCCGGACCACACGACCCACGGGGCCACCAGCCCGGACCACATGACCCACAGGGCCACCAGCCCGGACCACACGACCCACAGGGCCACCAGCCCGGACCACACGACCCACAGGGCCACCAGCCCGGACCACAGGGCCACCAGCCCGGACCACACGACCCACAGGGCCACCAGCCCGGACCACAGGACCCACAGGGCCACCAGCCCGGACCACACGACCCACAGGGCCACCAGCCCGTACCACACGACCCACAGGGCCACCAGCCCAGACCTCACTACCCACAGGGCCAGCCGCATCCCACCAGCCCAGACAACACGACCCACAGGGCCACCAGCCCGGACAACGCGACGCACAGGGCCACCAGCCCGGACAACACGACCCACAGGGCCACCAGCCCTGACAACACGACCCACAAAACCACCAGCCCTGAAAACACGACGCACAGGGCCACCAGCCCGGACTTCACGACCCACAGGGAACCAGCCCGGACAAGACGACCCACAGGGCCACCAGCCCTGACAACACGACCCACAGGGCCAGCCCCAGAGACCAGCCCTCACAACCTGACCCATCGGGCCACCAGCCCCAGAGACCAGCCCTGACCACACGAACCACAGACCCACCAGCCCGGACAACACGACCCACAGGGCCACCAGCCCGGACAACACGTCCCACGGGGCCACCAGCCCGGACCACACGACCCACGGGGCCACCAGCCCGGACCACACGACCCACAGGGCCACCAGCCCGGACCACACGACCCACAGGGCCACCAGCCGGACCTCACGACCCACAGGGCCACCAGCCCGGACAACACGACCCACAGGGCCAGCCGCATCGCAGCAGCCCGGACAACACGACCCACAGGGCCACCAGCCCTGACAACACGACCCACAAACCCACCAGCCCTGACAATACGACGCACAGGGCCACCAGCCCGGACTTCACGACCCACAGGGCCACCAGCCCGGACAACACGACCCACAGGGCCAGCCGCATCCCACCAGCCCGGACAACACGACCCTCGGGGCCTCCAGCCCGGACCACACGACCCACGGGGCCACCAGCCCGGACCACATGACCGACAGGGCCACCAGCCCGGACCACAGGACCACCAGCCCGGACCACACGACCCACAGGTCCACCAGCCCGGACCACACGATCCACAGGGCCACCAGCCCGGACAACACGACCCACGGGGCCACCAGCCCGGACCACACGAACCACGGGGCCACCAGCCTGGACCACACGACCCATGGGACCAGCAGCCTGTACCACACGACCCACAGGGCCCCCAGCCCGGGCCAGAGGGCCACCAGCCCGGACCACACGACCCAGAGGGCCACCAGCCCGGACCACACGACCCACAGGGCCACCAGCCCGGACCACACGACCCACAGGGCCACCAGCCCGGACCACACGACCCACAGGGCCACCAGCCAGGACCACACGACCCACAGGGCCACCAGCCCGGACCACACGACCCACAGGTCCACCAGCCCCGACAACACGACCCACAGGGCCACCAGCCCCGACAACACGACCCACAAACCCACCAGCCCTGAAAACACGACCCACAGGGCCACCAGCCCGGACAACACAACCCACAGGGCCACCAGCCCTGACAACACGACCCACAAACCCACCAGCCCTGAAAACACGACCCACAGGGCCACCAGCCCGGACTTCACGATCCACAGGGCCACCAGCCCGGACAACACGACCCACAGGGCCATCAGCCCTGACAACACGACCCACAGGGCCAGCCCCAGAGACCAGCCCTAACAACCTGACCCATCAGGCCACCAGCCCCAGAGACCAGCCCTGACCACACGAACCACAGACCCCCCAGCCCGGACAACACGACTAACAGGGCCACCAGCCCGGACAACACGACCCACGGGGCCACCAGCCCGGACCACACGACCCACGGGGCCACCAGCCTGGACCACACGACCCATGGGACCAGCAGCCCGGACCACACGACCCACAGGGCCACCAGCCCGGACCACATGACCCACAGGGCCACCAGCCCGGACCACAGGGCCACCAGCCCGGACCACACGACCCACAGGGCCACCAGCCCAGACCACACGACCCACAGGGCCACCAGCCAGGACCACACGACCCACAGGGCCACCAGTCCGGACCACACGACCCACAGGTCCACCAGCCCTGACAACACGACCCACAGGGCCACCAGCCCCAACAACACAACCCACAAACCCACCAGCCCTGAAAACACGACCCACAGGGCCACCAGCACGGGCTTCACGATCCATAGGGCCACCAGCCCGGACAACACGACCCACAGGGCCATCAGCCCTGACAACACGACCCACAGGGCCAGCCCCAGAGACCAGCACTAACAACCTGACCCATCAGGCCACCAGCCCCAGAGACCAGCCCTGACCACACGACCCACAGGGCCACCAGCCTGGACTTCACGATCCACAGCGCCACCAGCCCGGACAACACGACCCACAGGGCCACCAGCCCGGACCACACGACCCACAGGGCCACCAGCCCGGAGCACACGACCCACAGTTCCACCAGCCCGAACCACACGACCCACAGGGCCACCAGCCCAGACCTCACGACCCACAGGGACAGCCGCATCCCACCAGCCCAGACAACACGACCCACAGGGCCACCAGCCCAGACAACACGACTCACAGGGCCACCAGCCCTGACAACACGACCCACAGGGCCACCAGCCCGGACTTCACGAACCACAGGGCCACCAGCCCCGACAACACGACCCACAAACCCACCAGCCCTGACAACACGACCCACAGGGCCAACAGCCCGGACTTCGCGACCCACACGGCCACCAGCCCGGACAACACGACCCACAGGGCCAGCCGCATCCCACCAGCCCGGACAACACAACCCACAGGGCCACCAGCCCGGACAACACGACCCACAGGGCCACCAGCCCTGACAACACGACCCACACGGCCACCAGCCCGGACAACACGAACCACACGGCCACCAGCCCGGACCACACGACCCGCAGGGCCACCAGCCCGGACAACACGACCCTCAGGGCTACCAGCCCTGACAACACGACCCACAGGGCCAGCCCCAGAGACCAGCCCTAACAACCTGACCCATCGGGCCACCAGCCCCAGAGATCAGCCCTGACCACACGACCCACAGGGCCACCAGTCCGGACAACGCGATCCACAGGGCCACCAGACCGGACAACACGACCCACACGGGCACCAGCCCGGCAACAGGACCCACAGGGCCACCAGCCCTGACAACACGACCCACAAACCCACCAGCCCTGACAACACGACCCACAGGGCCACCAGCGCGGACCAGACGACCCACAGGGCCACCAGCCCGGACCACACGATCCACAGGGCCACCAGCCCGGACCACACGACCCACAGGGCCACCAGCCCGGACAACACGATCCACAGTGCCAGCCGCATCCCACCAGCCTGGACAACACGACCCTCAGGGCCACCAGCCCGGACCACACGACCCACTGGGCCACCAGCCCGGACCACACGACCCACAGGGCCACCAGCCCGGACCACACAACCCACAGGGCCACCAGGCCGGACCTCACGACCCACAGGGCCACCAGCCCGGACAACACGACCCACAGGGCTAGCCGCATCCCACCAGCCCGGACAACACGACCCGCAGGGCCACCAGCCTGGACCACACGATCCACAAGGCCACCAGCCCGGAAAACACGACCCACAGGGCCAGCCGCATCCCACCAGCCCGGACAACACGACCCACGGGGCCACCAGCCTGGACCACACGACCCATGGGACCAGCAGCCCGGACCACACGATCCACAGGGCCACCAGCCCGGACCACACGACCCACAGGGCCACCAGCCCGGACAACACGATCCACAGTGCCAGCCGCATCCCACGAGCCTGGACAACACGACCCTCAGGGCCACCAGCCCGGACCACACGACCCACGGGGCCACCAGCCCGGACAACACGACCCACAGGGCCAGCCGCATCACACCAGCCCGGACAACACGACCCACAGGGCCATCAGCCCGGATAACACGACACACAGGGCCACCAGCCCGGACCACACGACCCACAGGGCCACCAGCCCGGACCACACAACCCACAGGGCCACCAGCCCGGACCTCACGACCCACAGGGCCACCAGCCCGGACAACATGACCCACAGGGCTAGCCGCATCCCACCAGCCCGGACAACACGACCCGCAGGGCCACCAGCCTGGACCACACGACCCACAGTGCCACCAGCCCGGACCACACGACCCGCAGGGCCACCAGCCCGGACAACACGACCCTCAGGGCCACCAGCCCTGACAACACGACCCACAGGGCCAGCCCCAGAGACCAGCCCTAACAACCTGACCCATCGGGCCACCAGCCCCAGAGATCAGCCCTGACCACACGACCCACAGGGCCACCAGTCCGGACAACGCGATCCACAGGGCCACCAGCCCGGACAACATGACCCACAGGGCTAGCCGCATCCCACCAGCCCGGACAACACGACCCGCAGGGCCACCAGCCTGGACCACACGACCCACAGTGCCACCAGCCCGGACCACACGACCCGCAGGGCCACCAGCCCGGACAACACGACCCTCAGGGCCACCAGCCCTGACAACACGACCCACAGGGCCAGCCCCAGAGACCAGCCCTAACAACCTGACCCATCGGGCCACCAGCCCCAGAGATCAGCCCTGACCACACGACCCACAGGGCCACCAGTCCGGACAACGCGATCCACAGGGCCACCAGACCGGACAACACGACCCACACGGGCACCAGCCCGGCAACAGGACCCACAGGGCCACCAGCCCTGACAACACGACCCACAAACCCACCAGCCCTGACAACACGACCCACAGGGCCACCAGCCCGGACCAGACGACCCACACGGCCACCAGCCCGGACCACACGATCCACAGGGCCACCAGCCCGGACCACACGACCCACAGGGCCACCAGCCCGGACAACACGATCCACAGTGCCAGCCGCATCCCACCAGCCTGGACAACACGACCCTCAGGGCCACCAGCCCGGACCACACGACCCACGGGGCCACCAGCCCGGACAACACGACCCACAGGGCCAGCCGCATCACACCAGCCCGGACAACACGACCCACAGGGCCATCAGCCCGGATAACACGACACACAGGGCCACCAGCCCGGACCACACGACCCACAGGGCCACCAGCCCGGACCACACAACCCACAGGGCCACCAGCCCGGACCTCACGACCCACAGGGCCACCAGCCCGGACAACACGACCCACAGGGCTAGCCGCATCCCACCAGCCCGGACAACACGACCCGCAGGGCCACCAGCCTGGACCACACGACCCACAGTGCCACCAGCCCGGACCACACGACCCGCAGGGCCACCAGCCCGGACAACACGACCCTCAGGGCCACCAGCCCTGACAACACGACCCACAGGGCCAGCCCCAGAGACCAGCCCTAACAACCTGACCCATCGGGCCACCAGCCCCAGAGATCAGCCCTGACCACACGACCCACAGGGCCACCACTCCGGACAACGCGATCCACAGGGCCACCAGACCGGACAACACGACCCACACGGGCACCAGCCCGGCAACAGGACCCACAGGGCCACCAGCCCTGACAACACGACCCACAAACCCACCAGCCCTGACAACACGACCCACAGGGCCACCAGCCCGGACCAGACGACCCACAGGGCCACCAGCCCGGACCACACGATCCACAGGCCCACCAACCCGGACCACACGACCCACAGGGCCACCAGCCCGGACAACACGATCCACAGTGCCAGCCGCATCCCACCAGCCTGGACAACACGACCCTCAGGGCCACCAGCCCGGACCACACGACCCACGGGGCCACCAGCCCGGACAACACGACCCACAGGGCCAGCCGCATCACACCAGCCCGGACAACACGACCCACAGGGCCATCAGCCCGGATAACACGACACACAGGGCCACCAGCCCGGACCACACGACCCACAGGGCCACCAGCCCGGACCACACAACCCACAGGGCCACCAGCCCGGACCTCACGACCCACAGGGCCACCAGCCCGGACAACACGACCCACAGGGCTAGCCGCATCCCACCAGCCCGGACAACACGACCCGCAGGGCCACCAGCCTGGACCACACGACCCACAGTGCCACCAGCCCGGACCACACGACCCGCAGGGCCACCAGCCCGGACAACACGACCCTCAGGGCCACCAGCCCTGACAACACGACCCACAGGGCCAGCCCCAGAGACCAGCCCTAACAACCTGACCCATCGGGCCACCAGCCCCAGAGATCAGCCCTGACCACACGACCCACAGGGCCACCAGTCCGGACAACGCGATCCACAGGGCCACCAGACCGGACAACACGACCCACACGGGCACCAGCCCGGCAACAGGACCCACAGGGCCACCAGCCCTGACAACACGACCCACAAACCCACCAGCCCTGACAACACGACCCACAGGGCCACCAGCCCGGACCAGACGACCCACAGGGCCACCAGCCCGGACCACACGATCCACAGGGCCACCAGCCCGGACCACACGACCCACAGGGCCACCAGCCCGGACAACACGATCCACAGTGCCAGCCGCATCCCACCAGCCTGGACAACACGACCCTCAGGGCCACCAGCCCGGACCACACGACCCACTGGGCCACCAGCCCGGACCACACGACCCACAGGGCCACCAGCCCGGACCACACAACCCACAGGGCCACCAGCCCGGACCTCACGACCCACAGGGCCACCAGCCCGGACAACACGACCCACAGGGACAGCCGCATCCCACCAGCCCAGACAACACGGCCCACAGGGCCACCAGCCCAGACAACACGACTCACAGGGCCACCAGCCCTGACAACACGACCCACAGGGCCACCAGCCCGGACTTCACGAACCACAGGGCCACCAGCCCCGACAACACGACCCACAAACCCACCAGCCCTGACAACACGACCCACAGGGCCAACAGCCCGGACTTCGCGACCCACAGGGCCACCAGCCCGGACAACACGACCCACAGGGCCAGCCGCATCCCACCAGCCCGGACAACACAACCCACAGGGCCACCAGCCCGGACAACACGACCCACAGGGCCACCAGCCCTGACAACACGACCCACACGGCCACCAGCCCGGACAACACGAACCACACGGCCACCAGCCCGGACCACACGACCCGCAGGGCCACCAGCCCGGACAACACGACCCTCAGGGCTACCAGCCCTGACAACACGACCCACAGGGCCAGCCCCAGAGACCAGCCCTAACAACCTGACCCATCGGGCCACCAGCCCCAGAGATCAGCCCTGACCACACGACCCACAGGGCCACCAGTCCGGACAACGCGATCCACAGGGCCACCAGACCGGACAACACGACCCACACGGGCACCAGCCCGGCAACAGGACCCACAGGGCCACCAGCCCTGACAACACGACCCACAAACCCACCAGCCCTGACAACACGACCCACAGGGCCACCAGCCCGGACCAGACGACCCACAGGGCCACCAGCCCGGACCACACGATCCACAGGGCCACCAGCCCGGACCACACGACCCACAGGGCCACCAGCCCGGACAACACGATCCACAGTGCCAGCCGCATCCCACCAGCCTGGACAACACGACCCTCAGGGCCACCAGCCCGGACCACACGACCCACTGGGCCACCAGCCCGGACCACACGACCCACAGGGCCACCAGCCCGGACCACACAACCCACAGGGCCACCAGGCCGGACCTCACGACCCACAGGGCCACCAGCCCGGACAACACGACCCACAGGGCTAGCCGCATCCCACCAGCCCGGACAACACGACCCGCAGGGCCACCAGCCTGGACCACACGATCCACAAGGCCACCAGCCCGGAAAACACGACCCACAGGGCCAGCCGCATCCCACCAGCCCGGACAACACGACCCACGGGGCCACCAGCCTGGACCACACGACCCATGGGACCAGCAGCCCGGACCACACGATCCACAGGGCCACCAGCCCGGACCACACGACCCACAGGGCCACCAGCCCGGACAACACGATCCACAGTGCCAGCCGCATCCCACGAGCCTGGACAACACGACCCTCAGGGCCACCAGCCCGGACCACACGACCCACGGGGCCACCAGCCCGGACAACACGACCCACAGGGCCAGCCGCATCACACCAGCCCGGACAACACGACCCACAGGGCCATCAGCCCGGATAACACGACACACAGGGCCACCAGCCCGGACCACACGACCCACAGGGCCACCAGCCCGGACCACACAACCCACAGGGCCACCAGCCCGGACCTCACGACCCACAGGGCCACCAGCCCGGACAACATGACCCACAGGGCTAGCCGCATCCCACCAGCCCGGACAACACGACCCGCAGGGCCACCAGCCTGGACCACACGACCCACAGTGCCACCAGCCCGGACCACACGACCCGCAGGGCCACCAGCCCGGACAACACGACCCTCAGGGCCACCAGCCCTGACAACACGACCCACAGGGCCAGCCCCAGAGACCAGCCCTAACAACCTGACCCATCGGGCCACCAGCCCCAGAGATCAGCCCTGACCACACGACCCACAGGGCCACCAGTCCGGACAACGCGATCCACAGGGCCACCAGCCCGGACAACATGACCCACAGGGCTAGCCGCATCCCACCAGCCCGGACAACACGACCCGCAGGGCCACCAGCCTGGACCACACGACCCACAGTGCCACCAGCCCGGACCACACGACCCGCAGGGCCACCAGCCCGGACAACACGACCCTCAGGGCCACCAGCCCTGACAACACGACCCACAGGGCCAGCCCCAGAGACCAGCCCTAACAACCTGACCCATCGGGCCACCAGCCCCAGAGATCAGCCCTGACCACACGACCCACAGGGCCACCAGTCCGGACAACGCGATCCACAGGGCCACCAGACCGGACAACACGACCCACACGGGCACCAGCCCGGCAACAGGACCCACAGGGCCACCAGCCCTGACAACACGACCCACAAACCCACCAGCCCTGACAACACGACCCACAGGGCCACCAGCCCGGACCAGACGACCCACACGGCCACCAGCCCGGACCACACGATCCACAGGGCCACCAGCCCGGACCACACGACCCACAGGGCCACCAGCCCGGACAACACGATCCACAGTGCCAGCCGCATCCCACCAGCCTGGACAACACGACCCTCAGGGCCACCAGCCCGGACCACACGACCCACGGGGCCACCAGCCCGGACAACACGACCCACAGGGCCAGCCGCATCACACCAGCCCGGACAACACGACCCACAGGGCCATCAGCCCGGATAACACGACACACAGGGCCACCAGCCCGGACCACACGACCCACAGGGCCACCAGCCCGGACCACACAACCCACAGGGCCACCAGCCCGGACCTCACGACCCACAGGGCCACCAGCCCGGACAACACGACCCACAGGGCTAGCCGCATCCCACCAGCCCGGACAACACGACCCGCAGGGCCACCAGCCTGGACCACACGACCCACAGTGCCACCAGCCCGGACCACACGACCCGCAGGGCCACCAGCCCGGACAACACGACCCTCAGGGCCACCAGCCCTGACAACACGACCCACAGGGCCAGCCCCAGAGACCAGCCCTAACAACCTGACCCATCGGGCCACCAGCCCCAGAGATCAGCCCTGACCACACGACCCACAGGGCCACCACTCCGGACAACGCGATCCACAGGGCCACCAGACCGGACAACACGACCCACATGGGCACCAGCCCGGCAACAGGACCCACAGGGCCACCAGCCCTGACAACACGACCCACAAACCCACCAGCCCTGACAACACGACCCACAGGGCCACCAGCCCGGACCAGACGACCCACAGGGCCACCAGCCCGGACCACACGATCCACAGGGCCACCAGCCCGGACCACACGACCCACAGGGCCACCAGCCCGGACAACACGATCCACAGTGCCAGCCGCATCCCACCAGCCTGGACAACACGACCCTCAGGGCCACCAGCCCGGACCACACGACCCACGGGGCCACCAGCCCGGACAACACGACCCACAGGGCCAGCCGCATCACACCAGCCCGGACAACACGACCCACAGGGCCATCAGCCCGGATAACACGACACACAGGGCCACCAGCCCGGACCACACGACCCACAGGGCCACCAGCCCGGACCACACAACCCACAGGGCCACCAGCCCGGACCTCACGACCCACAGGGCCACCAGCCCGGACAACACGACCCACAGGGCTAGCCGCATCCCACCAGCCCGGACAACACGACCCGCAGGGCCACCAGCCTGGACCACACGACCCACAGTGCCACCAGCCCGGACCACACGACCCGCAGGGCCACCAGCCCGGACAACACGACCCTCAGGGCCACCAGCCCTGACAACACGACCCACAGGGCCAGCCCCAGAGACCAGCCCTAACAACCTGACCCATCGGGCCACCAGCCCCAGAGATCAGCCCTGACCACACGACCCACAGGGCCACCAGTCCGGACAACGCGATCCACAGGGCCACCAGACCGGACAACACGACCCACACGGGCACCAGCCCGGCAACAGGACCCACAGGGCCACCAGCCCTGACAACACGACCCACAAACCCACCAGCCCTGACAACACGACCCACAGGGCCACCAGCCCGGACCAGACGACCCACAGGGCCACCAGCCCGGACCACACGATCCACAGGGCCACCAGCCCGGACCACACGACCCACAGGGCCACCAGCCCGGACAACACGATCCACAGTGCCAGCCGCATCCCACCAGCCTGGACAACACGACCCTCAGGGCCACCAGCCCGGACCACACGACCCACTGGGCCACCAGCCCGGACCACACGACCCACAGGGCCACCAGCCCGGACCACACAACCCACAGGGCCACCAGCCCGGACCTCACGACCCACAGGGCCACCAGCCCGGACAACACGACCCACAGGGCTAGCCGCATCCCACCAGCCCGGACAACACGACCCGCAGGGCCACCAGCCTGGACCACACGACCCACAAGGCCACCAGCCCGGAAAACACGACCCACAGGGCCAGCCGCATCCCACCAGCCCGGACAACACGAGCCACAGGGCCAGCAGCCCGGACCACACGAGCCACAGGGCCACCAGCCCGGACCACACGACCCACATGGCCACCAGCCCGGACCACACGACCCACAGGGCCACCAGCCCGGACCACACGACCCACAGGCCACCAGCCCAGACCACAGGGCCAACAGCCCGGACCTCATGACCCACGGGGCCACCAGCCCGGACAACACGACCCACAGGGCCAGCCGCATCACACCAGCCCGGACAACACGACCCACAGGGCCATCAGCCCGGATAACACGACACACAGGGCCACCAGCCCGGACCACACGACCCACAGGGCCACCAGCCCGGACCACACAACCCACAGGGCCACCAGCCCGGACCTCACGACCCACAGGGCCACCAGCCCGGACAACACGACCCACAGGGCTAGCCGCATCCCACCAGCCCGGACAACACGACCCGCAGGGCCACCAGCCTGGACCACACGACCCACAGTGCCACCAGCCCGGACCACATGACCCGCAGGGCCACCAGCCCGGACCACACGACCCCCAGGGCCACAGGCCCGGACCACACGACCCACATGGCCACCAGCCTGGACCACACGACCCACAGGGCCACCAGCCCAGACCTCACGACCCACAGGGCCACCAGCCCGGACCACATGGCCACCAGCCCGGACCACACGACCCACAGGGCCACCAGCCCGGACCACACGACCCACAGGGCCACCAGCCTGGACCACACGACCCACAGGGCCACCAGCCCGGATCACACGACCCACAGGGCCACCAGCCTGGACAACACAACCCACAGGGCCACCAGCCCTGACAACACGACCCACAAACCCACCAGCCCTGAAAACACGACCGACAGGGCCACCAGCCCGAACTTCACGACCCACAGGGCCACCAGCCCGGACGACACGACCCACAGGGGCACCAGCCCTGACAACACGGCCCACAGGGCCACCAGCCCGGACCACACAACCCACAGGGCCACCAGCCCGGACCTCACGACCCACAGAGCCACCAGCCCGGACAACACGACCCACAGGGCTAGCCGCATCCCACCAGCCCGGACAACACGACCCGCAGGGCCACCAGCCTGGACCACACGACCCACAGTGCCACCAGCCCGGACCACACGACCCGCAGGGCCACCAGCCCGGACAACACGACCCTCAGGGCCACCAGCCCTGACAACACGACCCACAGGGCCAGCCCCAGAGACTAGCCCTAACAACCTGACCCATCGGGCCACCAGCCCCAGAGATCAGCCCTGACCACACGACCCACAGGGCCACCAGTCCGGACAACGCGATCCACAGGGCCACCAGACCGGACAACACGACCCACACGGGCACCAGCCCGGCAACAGGACCCACAGGGCCACCAGCCCTGACAACACGACCCACAAACCCACCAGCCCTGACAACACGACCCACAGGGCCACCAGCCCGGACCAGACGACCCAGAGGGCCACCAGCCCGGACCACACGATCCACAGGGCCACCAGCCCGGACCACACGACCCACAGGGCCACCAGCCCGGACAACACGATTCACAGTGCCAGCCGCATCCCACCAGCCTGGACAACACGACCCTCAGGGCCACCAGCCCGGACCACACGACCCACGGGGCCACCAGCCCGGACAACACGACCCACAGGGCCAGCCGCATCACACCAGCCCGGACAACACGACCCACAGGGCCATCAGCCCGGATAACACGACACACAGGGCCACCAGCCCGGACCACACGACCCACAGGGCCACCAGCCCGGACCACACAACCCACAGGGCCACCAGCCCGGACCTCACGACCCACAGGGCCACCAGCCCGGACAACACGACCCACAGGGCTAGCCGCATCCCACCAGCCCGGACAACACGACCCGCAGGGCCACCAGCCTGGACCACACGACCCACAGTGCCACCAGCCCGGACCACACGACCCGCAGGGCCACCAGCCCGGACAACACGACCCTCAGGGCCACCAGCCCTGACAACACGACCCACAGGGCCAGCCCCAGAGACCAGCCCTAACAACCTGACCCATCGGGCCACCAGCCCCAGAGATCAGCCCTGACCACACGACCCACAGGGCCACCAGTCCGGACAACGCGATCCACAGGGCCACCAGACCGGACAACACGACCCACACGGGCACCAGCCCGGCAACAGGACCCACAGGGCCACCAGCCCTGACAACACGACCCACAAACCCACCAGCCCTGACAACACGACCCACAGGGCCACCAGCCCGGACCAGACGACCCACAGGGCCACCAGCCCGGACCACACGATCCACAGGGCCACCAGCCCGGACCACACGACCCACAGGGCCACCAGCCCGGACAACACGATCCACAGTGCCAGCCGCATCCCACCAGCCTGGACAACACGACCCTCAGGGCCACCAGCCCGGACCACACGACCCACGGGGCCACCAGCCCGGACAACACGACCCACAGGGCCATCAGCCCTGACAACACGACCCACAGGGCCAGCCCCAGAGACCAGCCCTAACAACCTGACCCATCAGGCCACCAGCCCCAGAGACCAGGCCTGACCACACGAAGCACAGACCCACCAGCCCGGACAACACGACCCACAGGGCCACCAGCCCGGACAACACGACCCACGGGGCCACCAGCCCGGACCACACGACCCACGGGGCCACCAGCCTGGACCACACGACCCAAGGGACCAGCAGCCCGGACCACACGACCCACAGGGCCACCAGCCCGGACCACACGACCCACAGGGCCACCAGTCCGGACCACACGACCCACAGGTCCACCAGCCCGGACAACACGACCCACAGGGCCACCAGCCCTGACAACACGACCCACAAACCCACCAGTCCTGACAACACGACCCACAGGGCCACCAGTGATGCGCCATCAATTACTCAAAAGACTGAGGTTGAGCGAGTAACAACCAGGCTTTTATTAACTAAAGAATGAAGGTCTTGTCTCGAGTGGTCGACCCGTCCAGAATACTAAGGGACTGGGAGGTAGTCACTTATATACCTGGAATAGTGGGAGGAGTCAGCCGAGGCATGTCCAGACCTGTACCTAGTGGAATACACATACAGACACAGACAGGTATGACAGTGGTTTACCACAACCAGCCCTGACAACACGACTCACAAACCCACCAGCCCTGACAACACGACCCACAGGGCCACCAGGCCGGACTTCGCGACCCACAGGGCCACCAGTCCGGACAACACGACCCACAGGGCCAGCCGCATCCCACCAGCCCGGACAACACAACCCACAGGGCCACCAGCCCGGACAACACGACCCACAGGGCCACCAGCCCTGACAACACGACCCACACGGCCACCAGCCCGGACAACACGACCCACAGGGCCACCAGCCCGGACAACACGACCCACAGGGCCACCAGCCCGGACAACACGACCCACAGGGCCACCAGCCCTGACAACACGACCCACAGGGCCAGCCCCAGAGACCAGCCCTAACAACCTGACCCATCGGGCCACCAGCCCCAGAGACCAGCCCTGACCACACGACCCACAGGGCCACCAGTCCGGACAACACGACCCACGGGGCCACCAGCCTGTACCACACGACCCATGGGACCAGCAGCCCGGACCACACGACCCACAGGGCCACCAACCCGGGCCACAGGGCCACCAGCCCGGACCACACGACCCAGAGGGCCATCAGCCCGGACCACACGACCCACGGGGCCACCAGCCCGGACCACACGAACCACGGGGCCACCAGCCTGGACCACACGACCCATGGGACCAGCAGCCCGGACCACAGGGCCCCCAGCCCGGGCCAGAGGGCCACCAGCCCGGATCACACGACCCAGAGGGCCACCAGCCCGGACCACACGACCCACAGGGCCACCAGCCCGGACCACACGACCCACAGGGCCACCAGCCCGGACCACACGACCCACAGGGCCACCAGCCAGGACCACACGACCCACAGGGCCACCAGCCCGGACCACACGACCCACAGGTCCACCAGCCCCGACAACACGACCCACAGGGCCACCAGCCCCGACAACACGACCCACAAACCCACCAGCCCTGAAAACACGACCCACAGGGCCACCAGCCCGGACAACACAACCCACAGGGCCACCAGCCCTGACAACACGACCCACAAACCCACCAGCCCTGAAAACACGACCCACAGGGCCACCAGCCCGGACTTCACGATCCACAGGGCCACCAGCCCGGACAACACGACCCACGGGGCCACCAGCCCGGACCACACGACCCACGGGGCCACCAGCCTGGACCACACGACCCATGGGACCAGCAGCCCGGACCACACGACCCACAGGGCCACCAGCCCGGACCACACGACCCACAGGGCCACCAGCCCGGACCACAGGGCCACCAGCCCGGACCACACGACCCACAGGGCCACCAGCCCGGACCACACGACCCACAGGGCCACCAGCCAGGACCACACGACCCACAGGGCCACCAGTCCGGACAACGCGATCCACAGGGCCACCAGACCGGACAACACGACCCACACGGGCACCAGCCCGGCAACAGGACCCACAGGGCCACCAGCCCTGACAACACGACCCACAAACCCACCAGCCCTGACAACACGACCCACAGGGCCACCAGCCCGGACCAGACGACCCACAGGGCCACCAGCCCGGACCACACGATCCACAGGGCCACCAGCCCGGACCACACGACCCACAGGGCCACCAGCCCGGACAACACGATCCACAGTGCCAGCCGCATCCCACCAGCCTGGACAACACGACCCTCAGGGCCACCAGCCCGGACCACACGACCCACGGGGCCACCAGCCCGGACAACACGACCCACAGGGCCATCAGCCCTGACAACACGACCCACAGGGCCAGCCCCAGAGACCAGCCCTAACAACCTGACCCATCAGGCCACCAGCCCCAGAGACCAGGCCTGACCACACGAAGCACAGACCCACCAGCCCGGACAACACGACCCACAGGGCCACCAGCCCGGACAACACGACCCACGGGGCCACCAGCCCGGACCACACGACCCACGGGGCCACCAGCCTGGACCACACGACCCAAGGGACCAGCAGCCCGGACCACACGACCCACAGGGCCACCAGCCCGGACCACACGACCCACAGGGCCACCAGTCCGGACCACACGACCCACAGGTCCACCAGCCCGGACAACACGACCCACAGGGCCACCAGCCCTGACAACACGACCCACAAACCCACCAGTCCTGACAACACGACCCACAGGGCCACCAGTGATGCGCCATCAATTACTCAAAAGACTGAGGTTGAGCGAGTAACAACCAGGCTTTTATTAACTAAAGAATGAAGGTCTTGTCTCGAGTGGTCGACCCGTCCAGAATACTAAGGGACTGGGAGGTAGTCACTTATATACCTGGAATAGTGGGAGGAGTCAGCCGAGGCATGTCCAGACCTGTACCTAGTGGAATACACATACAGACACAGACAGGTATGACAGTGGTTTACCACAACCAGCCCTGACAACACGACTCACAAACCCACCAGCCCTGACAACACGACCCACAGGGCCACCAGGCCGGACTTCGCGACCCACAGGGCCACCAGTCCGGACAACACGACCCACAGGGCCAGCCGCATCCCACCAGCCCGGACAACACAACCCACAGGGCCACCAGCCCGGACAACACGACCCACAGGGCCACCAGCCCTGACAACACGACCCACACGGCCACCAGCCCGGACAACACGACCCACAGGGCCACCAGCCCGGACAACACGACCCACAGGGCCACCAGCCCGGACAACACGACCCACAGGGCCACCAGCCCTGACAACACGACCCACAGGGCCAGCCCCAGAGACCAGCCCTAACAACCTGACCCATCGGGCCACCAGCCCCAGAGACCAGCCCTGACCACACGACCCACAGGGCCACCAGTCCGGACAACACGACCCACGGGGCCACCAGCCTGTACCACACGACCCATGGGACCAGCAGCCCGGACCACACGACCCACAGGGCCACCAACCCGGGCCACAGGGCCACCAGCCCGGACCACACGACCCAGAGGGCCATCAGCCCGGACCACACGACCCACGGGGCCACCAGCCCGGACCACACGAACCACGGGGCCACCAGCCTGGACCACACGACCCATGGGACCAGCAGCCCGGACCACAGGGCCCCCAGCCCGGGCCAGAGGGCCACCAGCCCGGATCACACGACCCAGAGGGCCACCAGCCCGGACCACACGACCCACAGGGCCACCAGCCCGGACCACACGACCCACAGGGCCACCAGCCCGGACCACACGACCCACAGGGCCACCAGCCAGGACCACACGACCCACAGGGCCACCAGCCCGGACCACACGACCCACAGGTCCACCAGCCCCGACAACACGACCCACAGGGCCACCAGCCCCGACAACACGACCCACAAACCCACCAGCCCTGAAAACACGACCCACAGGGCCACCAGCCCGGACAACACAACCCACAGGGCCACCAGCCCTGACAACACGACCCACAAACCCACCAGCCCTGAAAACACGACCCACAGGGCCACCAGCCCGGACTTCACGATCCACAGGGCCACCAGCCCGGACAACACGACCCACAGGGCCATCAGCCCTGACAACACGACCCACAGGGCCAGCCCCAGAGACCAGCCCTAACAACCTGACCCATCAGGCCACCAGCCCCAGAGACCAGCCCTGACCACACGAACCACAGACCCACCAGCCCGGACAACACGACTAACAGGGCCACCAGCCCGGACAACACGACCCACGGGGCCACCAGCCCGGACCACACGACCCACGGGGCCACCAGCCTGGACCACACGACCCATGGGACCAGCAGCCCGGACCACACGACCCACAGGGCCACCAGCCCGGACCACACGACCCACAGGGCCACCAGCCCGGACCACAGGGCCACCAGCCCGGACCACACGACCCACAGGGCCACCAGCCCGGACCACACGACCCACAGGGCCACCAGCCAGGACCACACCACCCACAGGGCCACCAGTCCGGACCACACGACCCACAGGTCCACCAGCCCTGACAACACGACCCACAGGGCCACCAGCCCCAACAACACAACCCACAAACCCACCAGCCCTGAAAACACGACCCACAGGGCCACCAGCACGGACAACACAACCCACAGGGCCACCAGCCCTGACAACACGACCCACAAACCCACCAGCCAAGAAAACACGACCCACAGGGCCACCAGCCCGGACTTCACGATCCATAGGGCCACCAGCCCGGACAACACGACCCACAGGGCCATCAGCCCTGACAACACGACCCACAGGGCCAGCCCCAGAGACCAGCACTAACAACCTGACCCATCAGGCCACCAGCCCCAGAGACCAGCCCTGACCACACGACCCACAGGGCCACCAGCCTGGACCACACGACCCACAGGGCCACCAGCCCGGAGCACACGACCCATAGTTCCACCAGCCCGAACCACACGACCCACAGGGCCACCAGCCCAGACCTCACGACCCACAGGGACAGCCGCATCCCACCAGCCCAGACAACACGACCCACAGGGCCACCAGCCCAGACAACACGACTCACAGGGCCACCAGCCCTGACAACATGACCCACAGGGCCACCAGCCCGGACTTCACGAACCACAGGGCCACCAGCCCCGACAACACGACCCACAGGGCCACCAGCCCTGACAACACGACCCACAAACCCACCAGCCCTGACAACACGACCCACAGGGCCAACAGCCCGGACTTCGCGACCCACACGGCCACCAGCCCGGACAACATGACCCACAGGGCCAGCCGCATCCCACCAGCCCGGACAACACAACCCACAGGGCCACCAGCCCGGACAACATGACCCACAGGGCCACCAGCCCTGACAACACGACCCACACGGCCACCAGCCCGGACAACACGAACCACACGGCCACCAGCCGGAACAACACGACCCACAGGGCCACCAGCCCGGACAACACGACCCTCAGGGCCACCAGCCCTGACAACACGACCCACAGGGCCAGCCCCAGAGACCAGCCCTAACAACCTGACCCATCGGGCCACCAGCCCCAGAGATCAGCCCTGACCACACGACCCACAGGGCCACCAGTCCGGACAACGCGATCCACAGGGCCACCAGACCGGACAACACGACCCACACGGGCACCAGCCCGGCAACAGGACCCACAGGGCCACCAGCCCTGACAACACGACCCACAAACCCACCAGCCCTGACAACACGACCCACAGGGCCC